>NC_089529.1:8597366-8897366 GCF_963924715.1 Thunnus thynnus | reverse complement strand
AAACAAGCTGTCCTAACTAGAACTTACTAGCGAGCCGATCCACTCTCCAGGGGAACTTCCAACAACTGGAGCTGGATCTTGGTTTTAAGATAAAAACAGCTACAACTTGTCTCGGCTGGAGACTGTGTTTTAATAAGTCAACAAGAGAATGTATAGAAAAAGATCAGCATGTTGATGTCCTGCCTGTAGTATAAAGCCCTCTGTTAGAGACCTCCAGGAGAGGCCTCGCCACTTCATATCAATGGCACCATGTGAAGTGGCAACATAAAAGAAGCAGATGAACCATCAGGGTGAACAAGATGAAAATAAATTGGTCACTAAGGGAGCTAAAGGCCAAGAGACCATGGCCTTTAGCTTATCCTCAGGGTAGCTGAGGCACAGAGCTGGATCTATGGTCTCAGGTGGGGTGCATGTAAACCACCACACTGTTTGAATGTTGCAATTAGCCAAATGTCATGAGTCACAAATCAGCCTTTCAAGGCAAGGTTACACATAATCATAGTGAAAAGGTTGTCCACCACATATTGGGAAAATTTCATGAAATGATGTGGCTCATGGAGGACTGATGATATGCAAAAGATAAAAAGAAATTGAAAGGTTCCCTTTCTGCTTCTTGTAAAGTGATGAATATTTGCAGAATAAGATATCATAGCATTTCATATATATATATTGTATATAAAAAATGTAAAGCCTGGCCACTAATGTTAAAGGGCTACACAAAATACAGTAGAATGAATGCAGTCAAGTCACTGACTGAGCCTTATATTGTGAAATTTTAACAACCTACTTTGCAATTCATAATGTTGGTTCAAAGTATACAGCGGAACTTCTATATTTCCTTTGAAAATGTATGATTCTGACATTTCTCATGTCTAAACTTGGCTCTGCAGTGGGGTGGAAGCACTCCAGATATAAATATCCTGTATGTAAATATGTTTATGTATGTATAATTTTACATGTTGTTATACCTTGAATAAATATGTCTACTGTCGGATTTGTGGGAGGCAGATTTTATTAATGTAAACTACATACAGCCTGTCACTATTATTCTTCATTTTGATTTGTTTTCACTGTGATAAGAGAGTGATTTACCCACAGAGTATTCTTTTATTTTATTTTTTGCAATCACAATCAGAAAGCCCTTCTCACAAATTACTTTAATTTTAATGTCTTCATCTGGCTATTTTGGGGTGGCAAATACACCTACACAATGACAAAACACTGAGTTTGAATGAATTATGTGATTTGAAATGAAGATTTTCTCAATGTGTTGTTTGTTATTTGTCTGTTATTTGCTATAAATGATTATACTTGTCTCCTATCTGGATATATCTTTTGTTATGTGTATGAAATAAAACACTCGACATTGCAAAATCACAAAGCATCCTCAAAGATAAAACTGTCTTTTCGCTTCACTTACACAGAAATACAAGTTTAGGGTCATCTACAGACAGTAGGTGATTCATTAATTTTTAACAGGGGGGATGGCCCAATGGGAGGGTGAGGACTAGGTAACCCTAACCCCAACCCTAGGACTGCAGGATTTTCATATAGGCCTAGCCTAATTCTTGACATTATAATTGCAATTTAGTAGAACTGTTATTAGGCTAAATACATATTTTGTGTAGGGCTATTCTTTAATTGGATGTAGACATTTAATAATGCTTATTTTTCAGAACATTTCGTGGTGTTGACAGAATAAATTTTCCCTTGAGTTATGTGACTGTAGCAGCTGAGCACCATGCAGTCAGTGCAGGTTAATTTCCTCAGTCACGTTACCTGCTCCACTCCCAGGTTACACCAAACATCTTTAGTAGAAACTATATCTGTAGTCATGTCTCCCCTAAAATATATTGTTACAGAGATGGCTTGGTTCCGGGGTGTATTGTCAGCAGCACAGAGGCTACTGAATGATCATAGAAATATTACAGGAATACTACAGGCAGCAGTGTGTCTCTATGATCCTCTCGCTCTTCTGTAACTACACATTGTTACTTGTCACTTTGACATGAAGGTGACACTACTCTATAGAGTATATAGGCTACAATATAGAATAGAATTGAATATTTATGGCATATAGTTTAGAGAATATTATAGACCCAAGATGAAACTGACAGAAGGGCAGGACTGAGAGGAAAAGTTGCAATTACAAATCCATCTGCTTCTTCAGCATCATGTACAGCACCATGGATTTATCAATACACAGCACAGTTAGGCTGCTGATATTTCAGAGCCATGGTTGGGGCCATAGATTCTAACTTGCAGAAATCTTAGTCAGATAAAGGATCAATGAGTCAGGCAGACTAGACGAACATATTCAACTTAACAACCCCTCTGCTCCTGCACTCTCTCTGCTACTAGGTGATGGAGAGGGGGATGGCATTTTGGACATTTTTCTAACAAGGGGGATGGCATCTTCCCTCATCCCCCCTCAAATCGCCTACTGTCTACAGAGCAGCTTTAGTTTTCCTGAGCCGGCTCACCCCGGCTCTGCCAGTTTACAGACACAGCATGAATTTTACAGTAAGACTAAAAAGGTAACTGCACAAAAAACAAGAATCTTAACCCCAAGAACTCTTAAATATTAACACCTTTAATTTTCAGCCAGTTGATTACTCACAAATGATTAAAAGTGTTTGATCTGGGAGAGATGCCATGAGAAAATGAAATATAAAGATCACTTGTTAAAGCTTTCTCTCATTATTTTACAATCACTCAAATGACTGATTAAATTCATATGGATCCTCTATGCTTTCCTGTCCTTATTACTACCAGTGCTTTCCAAGAAAAAAGGCCTCCATTACAAATATTTTCCTATGTTTTTTGTAACAGTGTCCAAAGAAGGGAAGCAGTTTGCAGCCAAATTGTTCTCCTGAGGGCTGAAAAAGTATCTCAGCAATAAATAACTTATTTTTCATCAAACCAAAACCACAAAACCCCACAATGTGGCCACATCACCCAAAGGCCAGTATATTGAGCTAAATCTTTATGAAGCAGGACTGTAGCTGTGTCATTGCAGGCAGAGCCTTGTAATTGGGCTCTGTGGGCTTGGCTATGTATTTCTGTTCTTCCATTAAATTCACATGTACTACAAGATGGGTAAATTAGAAGGAGCCTATACAACACTTGGTGGTGGGGGTGTGTGTGGGGGGATTGGGAATGGTCCCTGTAGTAGGGCGGCCAAATTGTGTCAAAGTGAGTATAGAATTGACAACACAATGCCAATACTTCTGTCCTCATACCACTTCTGGAAACCCAACTAGCTAGATTTAAAGCTTAAATAGTGGATCGCACATGGTGCCCCCTTGTCTGCACAATATCTGCAGACACTCCTAATCCCTGTTTATCAGTCTCAAGATACAAATATTGACAGGCTGTCCCACACTGTGCATAGCACTTATTGCACCATCGCCTGGAGCTATCCTACCCATAGCAAAGTTATCTCCATGTAACACGGAGCTGTCATGGTGATCCAGAGAAAACAGAATGACTTTCAGTCTTTCCTGGCTCCTCTGGGATAGCTATGGTCAGGACAAAATAATGTTTTTAAGACACCACTGAATATTTGCACAGTGAGGCAGTCAGCTCTTAGAAGGGATCCACCTAATATGTTAGACTGCACAACAGCAAATCAATGCATTCCCTTTACAATGTGACTATGTGGGGACATCTTTTAAATAAAGCAGACACATTTGTCAGTCATATGTAATGCTATTTGAATATTAAAGATTTCATAATCTGTTTTGGGGCTCAAGAAAGAGCAATTAAGTCAAACATAATCCCTCATTTAACTTCTCAGCACCTGTATCAGCCAGATTTTTAAATGAATGCTCATGTTGTCTTAGGCCCACATATTTCTGGCTGCTTTCTAATATTCATAATACTGATTTATATAATAGAATCCCTGGATGGTTTGATTAAAAGAGAGATTCAAGCACAGGTGACAATGTGTATATTTTACCTAATTATGCAATGAAAAAGTATTATATTATTTTATTCCATATTCTAGAGATTATGTCATAGATTAATAAACACTGAAACCAATTGTAAGTGGCTATAAATGGGATGTAAGTAAAAACCTTGATTAAAACATTGTCCAATATAAAAAAATGTCTATATGAGATATACAGTGTGATATGATCTAAACTAGCTTGACAAATGTATCCAGGAACTTCAAAATTTCCAAAATAAACATTAGTGGGTAATATGCAACAGTGTTTCAGACTCAAAGGCACTGTGAGGAGAAATCTGGTTCATTTTCACATACACATTTTATTTTTGCATCAAAGAATTGAAAAACTGCCCTACTGTATGTGGCTGTGTTATTCCTGAGGGCAAACCAATCTGGCAGGTTAAGATTCTTCAAAGGGAGAGCCTTCACCAGAACGATGATCAGAACAAAACCGTCAAAACAACTGTAAATACATCGCATTGTGAATCTCATTGGCAGAAAATGCTAATTTGGCTGCATTTTAAAACTGAAAAAGGGTTTTCAAAAGATTCTCAAATTTGGCAGTCGTTCAAGTCTATACATCTTTGTAAGATGATAGTGTAAATCCATAACCATTCAACAGCGTAGTACAAATCTAGTAAAATGTCTTTGATGTTTAACATCACATATAGTTGTAACTAAACCCTGCATCTCGTTTGTCTTCAGGTGACATCAGGACACTGTATACCATCCCAAAAAGGTAATGCATGGCCTGAGGCCTCCATTGACTCACTTCCATCTTCCCATTTCCCTTTACTGTCATACTGTCCTTTGAATATTGCACTATCATCATATCACTGTATGTAATTGGAAAAGAATTACCAAAACAAATATATATATATATATATATTTTTATTAACATACTCTTTTTGGGAATGGCAGAGAAGTGACACATACTCTACCTATTTTCATGTGTCTTTGCTTTGGATATCACAACCAATGTGTTGCTTTGTTACCATAAAAAATGTTCTGGTAACCATTTGCTGAGAACCATTTTTAGTATAATGCATAATAGGATTCCCAGCAAGTAGTATGAAACACAGTTTGTTATTTTGGCATATTATTTCCAAGTATATACCTGTGTTTTTTCCTTGTAACTCTCAATATATGGGTATTTCTCAAAACAATTACAGCACAGCCAAGTATATATCTTCTGTTGAGGTTCTGTGTAACATAGACATCCCTCTTTGCCATAATGATTCTCCTCCTCAGCTTAGCTGACAATGGGTTTGTGCTTATTTTCACCAAAACGCTCTGTGCAAAGTACAACAATACAGTAGCTTCATCAAAATAAGCTAACAGTTTGAGCATCAATGAAAAATGATTCACAGTAATAAATCACAAAAGAGACAACATTAGGTTTGGCTTGCATAGCAAAGCAAAAGAAAGAGAAAAACATTAAAAAATATATTTACAAATTATGCAAGTCCATTTTCATTTTAATTAGTCATTTTGTCGTGGTTTTTCTTCTTCATCTCCTCTGTGTGAATTGTTGTACACCAAGTGACAGAAAATAGAAGCGGACATATAACATACTGTTTACTCTTTTGAAGAGGGGGATGAAAGTAACACTGTGAGACTGGTGTCTGTGTCTGTACATGACATTTACAGCTCTGCATTTTTATCTCGCACTTTGTTTCTTTGTCTTCATTCGGTCGCCTTTCCATATTCCAAACATCATACTGTGTCACTCGCAGAGAGAAAATCTCATAGCGCTTATAAACAAGGTGTCCTGGGACAGGCAGCAACTGCAGGGAATGATGCCTCACAAAGACTCTGAAAGAGAGGCAGGCAGACACAGCAAAACAACAATGTAAAATCTGGGTGGTATTGAATATCTGCATCTTCATTTTACAGTACCAGGATATATCTCAGTTTGGATACAAGCTAGAAACTGGTGGGATCAAATACTTTATCCAAAACTGTCATAGTAGTTACACATACTATAGCGATATGCTTTTGTTATTTCTGTGTTGTGACTGAAACATTATTCCAGTCTTAATGCTTCTTTTGGAGTGTAATCAGGGTAAATCAAAGAAAAAAATATAAAATGGATTCATAAAAATTTAAAGGAAGTGTTAGTAAAACCTGCATATTATGGTTCTCTGCAGATGTATTAGGTTACATATGTGTAATGAACACTAAGACTCATCCTCATGGGGATAGACACTTACAGTGATCCCTTTTCTCTGTGCTGTTTGTGGGAGGATGCCCGTTGTGGGAGGGATCTGTGCCAGGTCTCTTGTGGGAACCCCTACTCAGGGTGGCCCTGTTGGATGTTGTTGTGCCGCTCCAGGAAGCCATATGCTGCCGCTCCAGCGTTGACACGGTCACCATGCACTCCTCAGAGGGGTCTGAGGCTGCAGCTGCCCATGAGCTGTGCATGCGGGAGCCCACGCTGTGCAGGGACTTCACGGCCGGTGCGTGGGCTGTTGGAGTGGATGGTAGATGAGGGTATTTGGCAAGCGATACAAATGAGGCATTATGATAGAAGCACTTCTCATGAAATTTACTATAGTAGAGGATTTTCTGATAAATAATGGCTGAGAGTCTAAGAGACTTAACTTACCATCTGTGTTGGTGTCTTTTCGTCTGGGTAGAGTCCCAACCTTGTCTGTCTGTGGTTTGAGACCAGTCAACGGTGCCCTCTTGTGGCCAAGGCTATGTGTGCCCTGCGCACCATGATCTGCTGCGCCAGAGCTGCCTGAGCGACGTTGCTGGGAGCTTTTACCTACAATTGGCAGGAGAAAGAGAGTGATGAAGATAAAGATTTGGCTAAGTCTGCTTGAACAAGTAGTCTTTGGCTCACACATACTGTGACACACTCAAGTGTGATGTGGATGTACAAAGTAATCAGCCAGATGTGCCAGTTGCAGAAAAAGTAGAAATAGTGTTAAAATTGAAATCAACAACACCAAAAAAACAGATTAATTAAGGGATTTTGTGTCAAACCCGTGTTACATACTATTCACATAGTCAACCAGTTAAAATGTGATGTCTTAAAAGCAGGTGTAAAGGTGATTCACACAATGTTTCCATCAATCTGTATATTTGTGGAAATGAACAACTGTAACTGCCACAATTCCAATGCAATCAAAGCTCACACAAGCTGAACCATTGCTTGTGAATGTCCCCTAAATGGAGTTTCATTCAGGTGTTGTGAATGTATTGAATGAACAGTGTTACTGAATGCTTTAATCAGAGAGCCACACAATAATTTAAGCAATTTAAGCAATCAAATCTATGAAAATTCAAAACTGCGTATTCCATTCGATTACATGTTGAATTCAAATCAAGCATCATGGAGGTATTTATTAACTCAATGAAGTGTGCCTTTTAAAGAATTAAGCTGCAGTTCCAGTGTGGCACCCCCTGTGGAAATACTGCCTCCACGCTGGCTTTGTTCATGTTTTGATTCACTGGACTGAAGATATTTCCTCAATCTGCCTGAATGCGCTTCTAATACAAAGACAATATGTGACAGTTACACAAGAGATGATAAAATGTTTGCATTGCTAATGGTAGTAAATATTTTTAGTCACACTGACCTCTATTTTGCCCTACTGTGGGGTATTAAAAGTGTTGAAAATACATATTCTCAATACACAAGTCAATCTTTTAACCTATCAAACAATTGAGTCTAAAAATGGTACAATTCTGTCCCTGTGGGAGACGCCTTCAAGTTTCCCTCTAAAGATACTCTTTCAGACAGAACCCTATTTATAAATGCATCATATCTTAAATGTTAGACATGTGACTTTTCAGTAGAGCCCTACTTAAGTTTTTAAAATATTCTATGTTATGGTTTTGATGTCTATGCAAGATTAGCTTCAAGTAACGCTTAACAGGCTGTCGGAATATCTCTTTGACAAAGAATACTTAAAGTGACAAAAGGGTTTGCATGATTTGAATCTGAATAATTTTAATTTGTGAGCCCATAAAACTGTGTTACTTGATGTCATATATGGTTTCTACGTCACCTTTGAGTGTCAATCACTGATCCACTATGTAATATCCTATGTGTGTGTGTGTGCTTAATTAAATGGGCTATTGTGTGCCTTGGTCTTTGTTCTGTGCAGTGTGTCCATAGGTGATAGTTCAGCCAGCCAACAGACCGCACAGTGTTTTCTGCCTCAGTGGCCCAAACCCTATTCTATTGGCAGACAGAAGGTTGATATTGGACAATTCTGCAAAACCCCAAATTATGTTAAAAGGTGATGTTTTTGAACCTTCATTGTCATTGTTTGTTTTGTTTTTTTCTTTCCTTTTTTATTCCTACAATATCTGTGCAAGACAAACTACTGTTCAACAATTGGTTAGATTGTTGTCATGCCGCATTCAAACACACATCCATCCACCACCCTGATGTCCACATATTACTCTTTTGCTTGCTACATAGGGAACACACTTCTTCCTGCATTGGCACTGAACATTGTCACAGGATTAAATCATGTATTGCAAAATCTTCCAATATGAACGTAATTCCTTGGGATACTGGGCTGAGTAGCTGTAACCTGCATACAGGAGGGGAAAACCCTGATTGTGCACTTTTTCTATCATCTGTCCACACCTGTTTTTACATACAGTACATGCGTGTGAAATTTCTGATACAAACATATTTACTGTTGTGACATTCTTACATCTGTATCTTTAGACATTCTGTATGTTGTTCTTAATGCTGTTAGTGATAATGATTATAATATATAATTGCATACAATTGATGAGGTGAAAACCATGTCTTTAGGCAGCCATGTTCTTAAACGTAGTGCCCCTCTGATGTCCTTTTAACAAACCATAGCTATTATTTAAAAACATTATTATATTTTATTGAAAAATGTATTCTGTCATTATAACATTTCTCATACTTTTCTTTTATACATTTCCGATTCATTTGTTTTATAGCTGAAATTGTTATTGACATATATTTATACATCATATATTTACACATGCCAATATTATCTAATTATGACATTATTATTTATCCATATTTATCTGTAGCTGCCCTGGCCTGATCTTGCCAAGTGTTTAATTATATTTTGTGCAGCAGAAATGATGTGATGAGGCCAGTTAATTATGAGCCTGCCTTCTTACTTTCAATGTCCTGGCGGTTTACTCATTTAAAAGCAATAACTTCAGTACAATTAGTTTTTACATGTCAAACATACCTGAGCTCTCAAGGTTATCCATGCTGTGACCAGGAGTATATTCAAAGCCACACAAATTCTTTGACACCACAGCGTATCTTTCATCCTCCTCATCCTCCTCATCTTCAGAGAGGAGTGTGGCTCCCAAATCAGAGCCCAATGTACTAGACATGAAGTCCATTGGAGGGATGGGGGTGTTGGACACACTTGGACTGCTCTTCATGTGCCTAATTAATTGTGGGGAAATACTGCATATTAGGGATCAAAATATGTTTTTTTTTAAAGCAAAGCAGGTCACTGAGGGGGGAGAGAGAGGGGAGAGAAAATTTTGCAAAACAGACTCTAGAATGCAGTATCAGTGCATATTCAAAAAGGCAGAGATGCAATGTGTGGAGACTATGAATGCCTGCAATGATTTCACTGATTACTTTCTCGGTGCTGGTGTGTGTTGCGTTAACACAATGGAGTTGTAATTGGACTGGATAAAGGATATCTGGATGGGCAGGGCTGTCACCAACATGCCTGTTATCTCCCCCACAGCTGTCCTCCATGATGGCTCACATCCCGCCATAGAGGAGATGCTTGCATAATTACCAACTCTATTTACTGATGTCAGAACAGCATGTTAGACTAAACCCAGTCATTACCCTCCAACACATGTTGCCACTGACTTGTCAAGTTTTCCAATGTTCCATCAAAGGTATAATCAATGGAGAGCTGTTTTTATCGCTCGCAAGAAACACGGACGGCTGCTTCGGGCTGACACGTGTAAATACCAGCATTATAAGACGTTCAAATATTGGCCATTGATATGCAAACTATCAACAGAATAAAATGAATGAAATTACAGGTATCTATCCTACTACACAAAGCAAATGTATCTGAACAAAATTGTGATGCATACTCTCAGTATAAGACTTTCAAATTAAATTAACCAGAAAATCATGGAAGGAAGGTGGTCTCAACAATGCAGTTAAGTGGAGCTCCTTACCATGCCTGCTTGGCTACCTCATACTGGTAAGCTCTGGTCAGCTCATCCAAGTGGGCCTGCAAAATGGATTGCATTTCCTCATGGTGGGCAGAGCTGAGAGAGGAGGATGAGGGCTGGCCGAAAGGAGCTGCTGCCGCTGCTGCCGGCGAGGAGGATCTTCCCCTCAGGGGAGGAGTGGGACCTCTCTCTTCCTCTACCTCATTGTCCAAATTCTGGTGGCGGTAAGTCTGGACAGACATGGGTGGAGCCCAACTGTTGCTGTCATATCTGGCATGTGGACAAAATGTTTCTGTGTTAGTCATCACATTGCTGAACAGATGATTGCATATTTATGTTGAACCAATTTCATATAGCCACTAGTTTAAGATACTATAAATCTGCTCTGATCCAAAATGGATTGTACAGCTAATAAAAAAATCGAGTTTTGTTAGTTTTCCTATATAAGGAAAATAGGCAGCTAGAGGTCTAAATTGCCATTGTTTGAAGGTCTTGTCCAAGCTCTCTGATGGTAAACACACATGCACTGGGCACAGGTGCAGGATAATGTGACCTCTGTGTTTCAATGTGTTTCTTTGCGTCAATGTGTTTTTGTGTTGGTGTGCGTCCGTTCCACGCGAAGAGATTGATGAGATATGAATGCATCTTACCCTCCTCCGTGGTTTTCCTGGGGGTAACGGTCAAGGTCAACCTCAGTACCAGGGAGAGGGTGCATAGGTGGTGGAGGCAGGGGCATGTTCGCCCAACATGTCCCATTTGATTTAGAGGTCTTTGTTCCACCCTTCACCTTCTTTTTCTTCCCCACCTTTGCACCTGGGGGTAGGCAAAGAAGGAAGGAAGTTTAGTCTTCTCTACACAATGCTAAGAATTCCCTGTACATACACACACACACACACACACACACACACACACACACACAAATATTATGCTATGCTTAATTCACACACAAATACACACACATACAGAAGCTGCCTTGAAAGCTATCTTCTATCTTTCTCTGCTATCTGCACTTTTTCAAACCTGTCTCCCACCCAGTGTTCATTATTTCTCTTTTTTGTGTGCTGACAGCGAATTAGGACTTTTTCTAAATGTTGACATTTCTTAAAGAGGCATCAAAACCTGCGGCAAACCACTTTAAGTTGCTTCCATACAGCTTCCCCACTTGCTCTACTTTATCTCTGGTGAGCCTGACATTTAGCTGAGCGCACAGCCTATTGTGCAAAAGTATAAAAGTACAGACAGAAAATGCCTCCGTGACTATACTAAATGTATGAACACTGCATAAATAACTCGGAACACTGAAGGATTTTCCGCCATCGCTAATCAAGTTAACCCAAAGAAATGCGTCATGATTGTGTGACATTTCTGGGCTAGATAAGCTCCCAGGGTACAATTGTGATGAAGACAGAAGAGTAATTAAGAACATTATCCTAAGGGTCCATTTTCAGTGAATACAGTATGTAAATAAATTCCCTCCTTTCCACTCTGCTCTTTCCAAGGGCGCTGGAAGAAGGGGTTTAAGGGGCCATTGCCCACCCCCCCAAATTTATCCTCCTCCGACATTCTTTTTAAGTCACAAATCGCTGTATCCCCGCAAATGCCCCTATATTGCAACATTTACGGTAAAAAGACATTTCAATCATTCTCATCCACTCTAAGACATTAGGTAAAATAAAGCAAGCAAACATAAAATGGGAAGAATATTTTCTAAGTGAAATGATTGTTTCTTAATTGTATTTGCATGTGCAGGCAACCAGCCAGTCAACACACATGTTTTGAAAGTTCATGCAAATGAAATGAACTTGTTCATGTGAATGTTCACATTCACTGGTTAATTCATGATATCACATTGAAATGACAGGTCCAAAGCATTTCCTTTTTTGAGTAAAGGTTTATTTAGGCTATTGTAGGCTGTGAGTTAATGATTTTCACACCAGCATGGCATGTAGATAATTTGCAAAAGTGAAGCAGTAGGAAAGTAATGTTTTTTTTTTCTGGTTTATTGTTAAATATGGATTTGGGGCACGGCTGCTTACAACACAAGGGCAACATTAACATTCCTATTGCCTGCTTGCTACTTCTCAGCTGCAGAAGTGTTACTGTCCTGTAAACTCGTAGTTTCAAGTAGGTGTATCTGCGGACTTGCAGTAACTACACGACACACCCACTTTGCTATATGACACACCCGCTTGGTTAGGTTTAGGCATGAGCAGTGAGATGGTTAGGGTTTGGGTCAGGAGTCAGGGGGATGTGTCGTGTTGCATGCCGTTACAGTGACAACATCATGGGGTGTGTGTCGTGTAATAAAGTGGGTTTCATGTAGTAAAGCGGGTGTGTTGTGTAGGTCTGCAAGACTGCAGATAGACCCTTCTCCTTAGGTTTTGGTAAATGAACAAAAAAATTTGTATCTAATCCCACAAGCACTAGTTAGCTGCTTTGTGTCTGAAATTATATCGCCAAGCAAGCTATACTTACTCCGCAAAAGTTTAGTGAGAGCTACACACACACACGCGCACACACACACACACACACACACACACACACACACACACACACACACACACACACACACTTTTTGTCCCCTGCATTTCTAAAATGAATCTGGCACCCCTGGCTCTTACCCTGGTTTAGCTTGCCAACTCCTTTGTAGTAAAACTATTGCTAAAAGAACTGCCTGTCATTTTAAATGTCACATTAAATGTTTTACTGCTGCAGTTCACAGAGATTGCAATACCAAAAATACATTTACATGAGTGCAAACATCACACACACACACACACACAAAAACCCAAGTATTTAGATCTATTAGATCTATCTTGCACATTTCATCATAGTTCGTACCACTGCCAGGGCATCTGTCAGTTAGCGAGTAGCCCAGGTTTGCCATTTCCTGCTGGGCTTGGAGAGAAGCCTTCCAGCGGGGATCTGGCCTGTCCACAGCCAGCTCATGGAAGCTGTTGGACTGGAGTATCTGAGTGGTGGCGTAGGGGGTGGGCTGACTGCCTCGCGCTGGGCTGTTGTAACCTGCCTTCCCCATGAAGTCAATACTGCTGTAGATGGCACCATCAGACAGCATGGTGCCCGTCTTCTCCACTGCAGCGGACGGTAAAACATCTGAGACAAAGGAGGAGGGTGACCAAGCAGGGAGGCAAAGGGAAAAGGGATCATGGAGAGATAAGTTGACATGAAGTTAACGATCTTTAAGGTCATTAACACTCCCTGCTGCTCTGGCACTCTGTATTAGTTAAATACAGGTCTCAAACGGACTTGATATAAATGAAAGTGATTATCTACAACCGTAATTAGCATGCAACACGCTGTGGGAGCCCGGTGGAGTGTTCACAAGAGGGATACTCAAACAGTGCTAACCTTCAGCTCTACTGTCTTGCACACATAAAGCCTGCAGCTCACCAAGGTTCCAATGAGCTTAGAGAACACGCAAACACACAAATACACAATGCGAAGCCTTATACTTGAACTATCGATCCCATACGACCTCACAAAATGCACAATGGCAGGGCATGAGAAAGAAAGTAAAACAGTAAAAGAAAAGTATATTCAAACACCACAAATTTAAGCCAAATATCAGGCTTGTCAAATCAAATTAGTAAAGTATAGCCCTCAAAGGCTCTTTTAATTTCTGTGTGTGTGTGTTTGTTTGTGTGTGCGTGCTTATGTGTGACATCCTGTCACTGTGCTTCCCAAAGGATGAACATCAAAACTGTCCAACCAGGCATTGCTAAAAGTGTATTTTTCATCACCCAGGCCTGTTTATGATTCTTACCTCCTCGGCCAAAGTTGCTGCCACCCTTTGGACTCCCTAAGCCCCCATTAGCTGGGAGGCTTGTGGAGGGCCAGGAGTCAGCCAACCAGGGGAGGCCTTGGTCACCCGATTTCAACAGCCCCGGACGGCTGCAAGAGGATGTTTGAAGAGAGACAAAGAGAAGAGAGGAAAGGTGAGAAAGACAGAGAAGCAGTGACATAGTTAAATATCCAACCTGCATCATAACACTCGTACTGCTCATTTTTTTCTTGCTGCATCAACAACAAATTGATGTGAAAACTCATTCAGCATATTCTTGCCTGTGGAGCAGCGCACAGGCGACAATAAACAACAGAGAGACATAAAATGGCAAGTCTATAAATCAGACTTCTGCCTCCCCCTTAACTCCACCACCCCTAACTCTCCCCGGAGAAACAAGGCAGGCCTAAATACACACTAAATCCACTTTAGAGCCTTAGCACAACAGAAATTTACATTTTAAATTGAGAATCATGGACAGCCTCTGGCAGAGCAGCTTCACTGCTGCACCGTCTCCATGGCAACAGAGACAGCAAAAGCCCATTAGGTGGTTTAGGAAAGCTACCGTGTCATTTTGTCTCAGTGAAATACAGCGGTCATGAATACAGGCTTTGACTTCAAAGTAGGGAAGTTGTGGGCGGCAATTCAGGAGGAAAAAAAGACAATTTACTACCACTTCGTATCAGCTGCTGTAAAAATGGCAAAACATCCACTTGCCTCATGCATCCTGTTCGCATATGTTTACTTAATGTGCTACCACACAGTGAATTTTCCACTATGCCTGATTCACCAAATGCCAAGGGAATTGTTCACAGCTGACTTGGTGATGGCTCAAAGGTGTTCAAACAATTACGTCAATAATTTCCATTTTAGAATACACAAGCATATACATACATTTACATACATTTACTTAGAAACAAACGCCAACACCAATACAAGGACACATGTGTATAAACACACAAAATAGCTCGGCAAGAAACTGTTTATTTTTAGTTCATTATTTGCAACATTTGTTCTGGCTCTGGGCTTATCTGCTTGCTTAGGTGTGACAAAAAGGAAAGAGGGAACAGGGAGGAATAAAAAAGAAGAGGGGCCTTCATTCTTTTCTTTTCTGCAAAGCAAATTTGCCTCTTTCTCTTGTTGTTTCAGGACAATTTGATGCCCAGTGGATACAAGGGCAGGCTTCATTTTGGGCATTTTAAGCAGGCAGGAAATGCTCATGGTCGCCGAGTGGAGTGTCAAGGTCCAGCACTTTGTTGTTCCATCCCCACATACGACCCATCATTGTGTACTGTATGCCAAGCTTTTGAAACAGCACATTCATCACCTCTCCCCTCCTCCCACGACCTCTCACTCTGCCAGCAACCTTAGATGAACTGAGAGAGAGCCAGTAAATACAACAGCGGCCCACCTGCATTAATTGGTAGCACTCACTTCAAAGGAGTGATTAATGATTTCATCAAGTATACATTAGTGCAAATCACACACTGATATGAGGAAGCAGGGGGAATATTAGAACATGTATGCAAATTCTATTCATCATGAAAGAACTCCTTATTTCAGGTATTATAATGAGCTCTTGTCATTGAGAAGGCACACTGAGCATTGCGCTGTGTGGTACTGAAATGTCAGTGGGAAAGCTCTAGTTGTAGGTTTCTTCTTTTTTTATAAGTTAATTTAAATTCTCACCTTCCATTTCTGATCAGACCTCTGTCTCTTTGGAATGTAACTTGTAGAGGAAAGAGAGAGGACAGAGAAAAAAAAAAGAAGAATCACATTGCAATCATTTTGTCTGAAAATATGCAGTACCACCATCAATTTAAAAGAATGATATATTACCGCTGTCAAGAATGAAGGCAGCTAAATTACTGTGATATTTTAATATATAATGCACAATGTAAAGGCATACCTGCACGAGTAAAGGTGAAGGACTGAACTGCAATTTAAAAAGACAGGGAGAGTGGTCATATTAAAAGGCAAATAACATGTCTTAAATCATAAGTACATCATCATCAACATCTCCATCATGAAATCATGGCCAGGTGTGAAAATATGGATCGGGTCCTTTCATCTTTGCTTTGTTTGTTCATCTGTCACTGGTGGCATGTCGGCACGGAGCAGATTTTAATGAAACTTGGGGGATGATGCATCTAACCACTGCATTTCAGCATGTTCTGAATTACACTGATTGCCCTTAGGGATACTGTTCAAATGAAGGTGACACATTTGACCCATTTTTCCCTGAGGAACCTTCATCATTTTACTTATTTATATTCCAAAATACAAAATTGGTGCATGGCTGTTGACTTAAAGAAGAAAAAGGAAAAAGAGGTTTATTCTGAAATAATATTATTTGACAAATGTGACACCTCAAAGCAAAAGTAATTTATATTGCAATCAAATATTTGATGAAGTTAGTGGTTAACTTTGACATGTAAAGTAAAATAAAAGACATTTAAAAAGAAATCTCAGAATATTTAAGATTCTTAACCATCCCTGTAAAAAATTGCAATATTTTTTCTTAAATGGAAATGTGATGTTTTGGAATTAAATTCCTCAATTTATTTTGAGAGAAAGGATCAGAGCAGCAGCACTCAATCATGTAAATCCCCATTGAATTAGGAAATCACTGCGGTCTCTCCCCAAGTCACCACAATGAAAGCTGCAATACACATTATGATAATGGCACACAGCTATATGCTTGACTCACAGAGGGATAAAAGAATATTTCATACCTAAACCTAGACGTGCCTCGTGTTAATGTGCAAACAACACCAGCCATGGTCTGATAATGGAAGGGGATGTTAAATTACTTATCTCGCATGAATGTATTAGAGTGTTGAGGTACGGTGCTGATGGAACTCAGCACAGTTGATGCACATCAGTGCACAGTGAATTAAAGTAAATAGGGCCTATTTCCATCTGTGCTGAATATATTTCCTTTGTTCTGTATTTTAGCCAGCTCAAATGGAGTCACATCTGTGCTGACATCAGTTTTCATTGGAGAGAGAGACCTACTGTGCTTTGAGATTCTATGTTGATGCAGAACCATGTAAATTGATTTTTTTACCTGCATAGTTGCTGAGTCCCTTCCTCTTTTTTCTCCTCCAGTACAGCCAGGCACTGAAGCCCATGAGGACAATCCAGCAGGCCCCTCCCAAACCAGCAATGAAGGCTGGCTGCTTCACCACGTCTGAGATGCTATTGTTGCCTTCCGATCCCGTCATTACGTCCCTTAGTTCTGCACCTGGGGGCCCCACACGCAAATACACATACACAAGAAAAGAAACATATGAATGGTTGAATGTAAATTTAAACACACGTGAACGAACAAATTATTATATTTCAATAGGCTCTGTATTTAAATCATTTTGAATAAAAATGAAATAAAGCCAAATCTTGTTTCCTTTCTGGCTCTCAAGTTACAACAAAACATATAAATGAAGCAAATGAAGAACAAAGAAATGTACAAGAAATGTAAATAAATATCTGATAAAAGATGACAATGTGAATTAAAAAAACACATTCCCAATATTATTTGTCTAGTTTGGTTAAATCACCAGGCAACTATTTAAAGAGGAGAGGATCTATTGTTCAGGCCAAAATATACACTTTAAAAATAAAATCAAGTCAGCGGGGAACATGAATCAAACATCAAGACACATGGGTCACAGGAATCGCCAAAATATGAGACCATGAATAAATGAAAACAAAACAAAAAAAAAACAACACACAGGCAACTGTGTAAAAGCAAAAAAACAGCATCAGTGCATCCAATATGTAGGCAGAGTTAATCAATTCAGCAGTGCACTTATCAACTTGAGCTGCAAGACACGAGATTGACAGAGCAGCTCTGACAGAGTTTGATTTTCTGTTGCAGTTACTGTGCTGTGAAATTAGATTCACAGTCTCCAGCAGGAAACCCCCTCCCATCATTAAGCTTCAGTCCACGGGCCTGTGTTTCCCTCTCTCTGTGCGTTAAGGGTGTTATTATCAGTCAAAAGTCACAGATGAAGAGCATCTGGCCTGGGCTCCAATATTGATTCTGGGCTTATATACTCTGAGCATCCTTTAGCTATTTGATAAGATGTGATAGGCTGATAAGCTCCTACAAAAACACTGTCTACTTTGTTAGCACCAGCTGCCCACATATTGAAGAGGATTATTGATATGGCTAACAGTACTTGGCACAGTGTTACCAGACACTACACTTAATGAACTGCTATTGATTTCTCAGTAGACGTCTGTGTTGTAAAGCGCAATCTTCTTTCTTCAAGTGCGATAAATTGATAAATCATTTTTTCAGACCCCCCCCCCCCAGTCTGTGATGGAGACCTTGGTCCCCCATTATGAGGTCATTTTATTTGACTTCACGTTTGGTGTATGTGTGTGTGTGAGTGGATTACCCAAGATGATGAGCTGGGGTTTGCTCTTGACCCCCACCCCTGCGCTGGTGCCTGCAGCTACCTCCACACGGTACTGCACTCCAGCCTGCAGACCCCCGACAACCACTGAACGGATGGTTGCATCCACAGACTTATTGACATGAAACCGAGTTTCGTTGGCCAAACACCAGATCTGACAAAGACAGACACGCCAGACAGAATTCATTGTAATGCCACACAGTATATTACGAAAGTGCATCAGGTACAGGGCTTGAGTCTACCTTGTACTCCTGGATGATGCCGTTCTGTTGGTCTGAGGGGGGAGGGTCCCATGACACGCTGATGGACGTGCTGTTATGGCTCCCTACTGTCAACACCGACACTTGCTGCGGAGGCGCACTGGGTGCTGATGGTTGGTCGTGGGGGGTGTGAAAATATTAAAGAAACAAAGGAAATACAAGAAAAATAGAATAAAATGAATGAAATAGAATAAATTGTTTTGACCAGAAAAAGGAGTGTCTCCAGTTTTTTTTTTTTATCATGTTACAGAAGGATTTGTCTCACCCACTACCTCAATTCATATTCACACAGCAGGTATTTTCTAAGCCAGCGTGGCAGATGGCACTTCATCTCAATTTCATATCTTAATGGTAAGTTTTTTGTATAACTGGGAGGCACTGAGACCTAAAAAATGCATAATTTTTCCATGATATTGACTTTAATATTTCCTTACTTTACTGGCATCCTCAATTATACACACTATGCATTTGAGGTCCAAATTGTGCTTTACTAATTGCACAAATAATAACCATTCCAAGCAGACCAGCAAGTCTTTATACTGAATGAGTCCTCTGCCAAGAAACTCACATCACTTCCATAATGGATTACCACCATTACAACTACATATAAATGCTTCTAAAGTAGCTGCATTCAATTTTGCATATCTTATCTGAATGAAAATGGTAAATGTCCATGTACTACAATGAGCATTTGGAGATTGTTTGTTGACAGAAATGTGGTGCTATGCCTCACGGTGCCAAATTCAAGCTCCCTCCCTAATGCGTCATTTCTTAAATGTACCAGCCTGACCTGCATGGACAGATCATAGATTTAAAGAGACTGCAGGCAGTAGGAGGCATACACCATGTCTATGCAACTGAGCAAACCATCATCTCTCACTGGATGGACCACACAACAGCTCTGGGCACATAGTTCCCCACTATTCTCATTAAAACCATCATTATGTTCTGACTGAGTGGATGAAATAACTACTTTGAACCCAATTAAGGAGCTGCAAAATAATAATGCTATCTGCAGTGGATCCATGTAAGCAAGGCATTCATATCCACAGCAGTGCGGAGAAGCTGAAGCAGGTGGGCCATGACGGGATTGTCTTGTTTGCCACCTGGTCAGACAGCAACATGGTTACTGTGACTTGAATTCTCCAGATGGGCTTGGTTCTGTAAATGGCTGGAGAGAAATGCAATGAACATCTCTCACTGAGGCAAAAGCAAGCAAGGCTTGTATGATGTGAGTAATAAAGCCAGGCCCTCCTAAGAGTAAAAGTGTCTGTGCCGGTCCTGAAGCTGACTTCTGCCTTCTTTTTTTTTTTTTTTTTGAGTTGGAAAGATGAAGCAAACCTCCCTTTATGATGTTACTTGTGTTCAAAAGAGATGCTCTAAGCAGGTAAGACATGTCGGCACAATATTTGACAGTCTGGCAGTACAAAGGAATTAAATCTGCCGTATGAGATGCATTTTTTTTTTATTACATTTAACAAATTGACTCAACCCAGTTTGTGGATATCTATATTCAGCCATTTAGACTCTATTGACTTTCTGAAGCAATTACTGTTGAACCAACTTTTCACAAATGTACTGTCACACTGTTGTGATGACTCAACTGTTCAGAGAGCAAATCACTTATTTAATGACAGGCTAACCCAATATAAAACTCAAGAAATGATCCTACACTCATGATATATTTAAGTTGAGGTTCCATTTGGCATAAACACACATGACCCCAACTCTATGTTCAAAACAACCACTAACCAGAAAAAATGCAGGTAGACTGTAGTGGAAGGAAGTCGGTCGTTTAAATCATTTGGATCACTATTCAACATTCTTAAAAAACAAGACTCTTCCTGTGTGGTTCTTTGGTTCAGCATTTTTACAGCAATCCATTGTGTTTTTAGTGATAAATTCACAAAATTAAATCATAAAGTGTATTAAGGAAAAAACTAACAAACTTAATAAACAGACTTTATAAAACTTAAGCCAGGAATCGTTTATCACTTATCTTTTTGATCTGATTTTCAGAAAGAAAAAAGTACATGGGCTCAAAGCTGTTTGATAGCCAAGCTGCAATATCCACATGTTGGTGTTTTGCACTAGCACATGAGCACATGAACACAGAACAATAGCTATGGTTAACACTGAAATTGGTTTATTAGAGGACTGCGCATCTGGATTGTCACCACAATCCTTAGGCTTTGATCAAAAGCTGTCTATCTACTGTTCTTTTTAAAAATATATTTGCAACAAAAAGAGGCAGTAGAAAACTTACATTCATCTGTGGTTGCATTGCATTTAAGTGATAATTTCGAATTTTCTTTGTTCCATCTGTCAAACATTGCTGTGCGACATCCTGAATACGGTTCCAGCAAGAAAGAATGAAATGTGCAAGACTGTATACATATGCTTGCTGCCACATACAGTTCCCACAAGGCATCAGTAAACAGTCAGCTGCATAATTTAGCCTCAGTATAGAATATCAGCAACCACATATTGTATGTGGAAAAGAGTGGGATGAAAAATAATAAAATAAAAGGGCAGCAAAATGGGAGAAGCGACTGACAGAAATCTTGCCAAGCATAGTGACCAGTTGACCACGTTGATCACCAGAATATGCATCCAGTTTTACCTAGTTCTTCACATCACTACCATGTATAAAATATATAAATATAACTATATATGGATGATTTGGGGTTAGCTACTGTGAGTGCACTTTGTATGAGCAAGCAAGCCACAGTTTGCTGCTTCAGCAGACTGATGAGACTTGCCCTGTCAGTTAAAGTTTTACATTAGGAGAAGAAAGGAACCATTACGGGTAGTTCTGCAATTTCCGTATGTACGAGAGCAATCCCTGAGGATGAATAATGACTTCAGTACCAGTAATGACTCAGGGTAACATTACAATAAATGATCACAACAGCATAAAAGGTCAAAGAGCATGTTCTTAGTAATGTGACTAATACTGATTTCAAGACTGATGAACACAGCAGCTAGAAAATAGAACTTTAAAGCAATTAATGCTCCTGATGTCTGTGGGAATGTGTGTATTTGCACTCACAACTGTGCAATTAAACAAAAGGCTCTTAAGCTGCTTAATGTCCTGCTATACACAAGTGGTAAACATAACCTGTTATGCTAATGAGGCCATCAATTAAGCTAATTAATGCATGAATTAGCAAACATCTCTATGTTAACATACCTGTCCCCATATAACACATGTATAATGTAAAATAAGCTCTATCTGGTAGGGTCAGAGAGTTCTGTTCAACACCGGATGGCCTTATCTTTCTTCTTCACTGCCCCTCCTGCCCCAGTCTCATAATAGCAGTATATCCTCATAATAACAACTACTGCTGCCTGGGACTTATCATAGCATTTCATTGGATTTGCCATAGGTTGAAAGCCTGAGGATCCTGTGGATGACAATGATGACGGTGACGTTACAGAACCTACAGTATATACCACATTGCTCTCACAGACAACTCACTGAATGCTAGGAGAACCATTAATCTTGATACACAATTTTTCCCTGGCTATAGTGAGAGACATCATCTGTTTTGACCTCCGAGACCCCTTAGATGCCCTCTGCTAGGCTTTCACAAAGGCAGTGACACATTCCCTATCTGCCTTTGATGAATAACGAGTGTTTTCCCTCATAATTCTGCAGTGCATCATATTTCCTGCTCTAGAGTATTGGTGGATCAAGCCAATTTTTCCTGTACCATGATGCCTTTTTTCCAGGATCCCAAGAAACTAGAGCCTCTACCCTAGACTGCAAAGACCTCCAGTTACCCTGTGTGGCCATTTTAATTGGGCTCCAGCGAAGCGAATTTCTCTTTCTCCACCAGTTGTATTCCCTGTTCATATCCTCCTACTGGGAAGAAGATGCAGCACTGTGATCCTCTCATATATCCCTCTCATGCTGTGGGTTGAAGTTTTCTTTTATATTAATGGCCTCATCATGACTTGCTCTCAGTACACAGTCCAGCTTATGCGGCACCTGACCAGGGTAGGGTCTATAATAAACTACATAAAGAGGTCCTTGCCCTCCTCACCTAGCCAGCAGGCATTGTACCTGGATGTGGAGAGGCCAGTCTTGTTTTCCACACTATACAACAGCTAACACAACATTTTTGAATCAAGCATTAAAGTTTATTCTTGACCTTTGACATACTATAGTAGTCTGACAAAACAATCCTAACCCAAGGGCCATTGACTTGATCAGTGGGTGGACTTTGCTCAGTTGTTATGGAAATTGATCTGTTATGATCATCATCCATAGCGCACTTCTCAGAATAAGCTAGTAAGGAGACCATTGAGTTGGGATTGTCAAATTAATATTTCCAAGGTCAAGAATGAACTATCAAACTTAATTCATAGGCTGAGAAGTGCTAAGAATGATAAAATCATAAATCAACAGATCCAACTCCATGAATCTTTAAGCAAAATCCATCTGCTCATAGATTTTTGATATGGGTAAAAGCTCCGGACAAAGCTAGTGAGTAGACTATGAGTTATAATTGTGAGAACTTTTTATGTGGTTTACATTACATTTTTGAGAGCCTGTAAAAGAGGTGTTGATTCAACTATTGTTCATTTTTAAGGTTACAAATTTGCATTAAATTATATTGAAAGTTGTATATTTTACAAATAAAAAATCTGCAACAAATGGTATTATTTTACATTAATTTGTGTCACAAACAGTTGACTCAAGAAGAACCAGTAGCCGATCAATTGAGCTACCAGACAGGAGGACAAGGAGAGGACCAAGCATTCTTATCACCAATAAAACTCTGAGTGTGTGTGTCTATGTGTGCATTAGTGAAGCAGGGATCATATCATGCAGGTCTGGTATTGGTGTGTGACGGAGACATGGCAGCAGGGGTCCGCAGAGGAGCAGTGAGAGATTTGAGCTTATGTCAAAGGAGACAGTTTCTGCCCTCCCCTTCTGCCCACCAACCCACAGAGGCCCAGGCTTGTCACAGACCCCCACTGCGCTGTCTGGGAGACCTGTTTTCACACACAGGGGACGTGGCACTGCAGCAGTATGCGTGCATGGGTGGGTGTACTTAAAATGCCATTATCCATTACTATCTAGACAGGAAGCTATTACTGGAGGCAGCTAAATATAAAAGTAGGTAGAATCATTTACACAAATGCATCTGCTCATGCGTAAGATACTGAATCTTACATCATTCTTGCAGCATAAAGTAGGCTGAGAAATTGATTTTCATCAGAAATGTGCACTCATTTGTCGCTTACCTTCCTCCATGGTGCGTGCTGTCATGGACTCACTGTCTGCACCCTGGAACTCATTGAAGTATGGCCGCACTTTAATCTCATACACAATGCCTTTCTTCAGACCAGAGAGCGTCATGTCTCTCTCTGAGGCGACCTTCAAGTCCTGTATCTGCCATGGCCCTGGGGAAGGTAGCCCTGATGTCTGCCGATACAGAACGCGGTAACCTTGAATAAACTGGGATGGATTCTCTACCTGAGAAAAGAGGAGAAGAGAGTGGGATGAATGCATACTGCACAGTAATGATGTGGGAGGTGTCATACATCTGTGTGTAAACTGCTTTGGAGCATTCAGTTTGTGCCCTCTGTCAGTGACAATGCACGCTTAGTTAATCATATGGTTTAATTAGCAGCAGAGAAGCAAGAGGCCACATGGAGAGAGTTGTTGTGAATATGTCACAGCTGAACAGTACGCCTGGGTCAGAAAACCTCAGCACAGTTTGAACTCAAAATACTGGATCAAAAAAAAGTCAGAATTTTTTTTCATTTCTTTTTTCCCCCCCAGTTTTGCTGGTATATTTCAGGGGAAGAGTAAAATATGTGACAGGTAGAACTCATAGTAATGGCTTGTGAACAAGGGCAGAAGCAAGAAAAGGCTTTTACAAGTGATATAAAGCAGCTGTTTATTATCAGACAAGTCCAAATATATTAGGATTGATCTCTTCTCTTTCTCTCTCTCTCTAACTTTGTAGTCTCATTCTGCATGACATTAATAAAATGATTTGTGAATCTAAAAGCCTTATAAACAGAGGTGCACCTCCAGCCACTTTTTGTTCTGCTATGTTTCTTGAAATAGAATTTATGTGGCTGAAGCAATAAATCAAAATACAGTATGCTCATCTATGTTCACCCTCCACTTGTCTTAGAGGACAAAATTAATCAAGACCTACTGTAATGTACTTACTGCATACTTTTATTGCCATTCAATGTGATTAAATGCAATCTTGTTTTATTCTCAAATCATATCTGTCTTGTCATTATCATAAAGTTCAATTTTCCACATACAATAGCTATGCCAAGTTATACCAAGTTGCTGTAACACATGATGCAACAAACATATATCTTACAAATACAATTGCAGAGTCACAGATACTTTACTATATATGTGTACATTAGTCATTAGTCTAGTCATTAGTCTGTCACACAAATCCTGTTTTTCAGTATTGTTCTGATACAGAAACTTTGCAGATCTGTGATCTTTGATAAAAGGATAAGATTTGAGATCAAGATGAAGTCTAGAATAAGGGTTACTATTACAAGGGTTACTTAGTTGAGCATCTCTGTTTTGTCATCTGACATTTAGCTGAGTATCAAACTGTCCAATTAAAATTTACTGAAATATTTAATCCAAAATGGGAAATGTACATCTGTGCAACTGTCCCCACAGGACATACAGCGGGACACAAAGACAAAGACAACAGTGCACATAAACCCCTTTAATACAGAAACTTCTGTTTGACATTGGGTAATGAATGAATGTTCTTCTCGCCAATGGAGCCAGGTAAATAAATAATGTGCACATACCCCTTCAGATCAACCACAGACACAGGTTTATCCTGTCACTGTGTCAGTCTGAAAACAGCATTAGAGCACATGGTTGTCATACTGACAAGCATGAAATAGCAGACTAGTGTAAGCACATCGTAGGTGTGTCATTAACCTACAGCAGCAGACAGAAGGGACACCTTGCCAACAGACAGAAATAACATTTCACAGATAAAAGGCTGACTGCAAACTGCCTCCAGAAGTGACACATGTATGTATTTGTCCTGGACAGACACATTAGTCTTGATCCCTGCATCGTCTCAAACTATTCTAAATTGAAGAAGCGTCAGCTGTTCAGACTATGAATGTGTAGCCTCTCCCACAATGTTTACTCTGTGTGTGTGTGTGTGTGTGTGTGTGTGTGTGTGAACTAATCTGAAACACTGTGACATGCCAAGTATAAAGTTCTAAAACAAGCTTAGACAAAATTTGTTTTGTTCCTCTGAAGGTAATGGTAACATAACTGCTATAAACCACAGTAAAACACAATATTTTTCAAATGTTATGAGTACTCACAGTCCATGTGACCTGCACTGAAGTGGAACTAAGGACTACGGGGTTATGCATGCTGACCACCACATCTCCTAACTCCTTCTGCACGCGACGGTGGTCCACTCCCTGTGCTGTGGGACTAATGTCTGGGAGAGAGAAAGAAGGGCAGGCATGTAGAGTGAAATAGTGATGCTTATCAGTAAGAATCCATTACAATCCATTGTTTTTTTCTGTACCTTGTGTCCGGACAGGCTCAGACATGGGGCTGGGGTCCCCGAGCCCTTGAGCATTGACTGCCCTGATGATGAACAGGTAGACAGTATTGGGTCGTAGGTCCTTGACTGTGAACTCGGTGGTCTTCACATGGTCTGCCACTGTCTGCCAGCTGTTGCTCACTGACTGACTGTAGAGAGAGCATGAAAACATGTAATTAGATAGGAGGAATCTCAATCATTGCTGTAGAAGAAATCTGTAGTTTATTTGGAGCTACAATGGTGGGCAATGCTCCTAGAGACTGGGAGCAAAAATCACATGTCACACAGTAATGACATGCTATGCTCTCTGAAATCTTTTGAGATTCTTCCTGTCATCATAATTAAAGAGTAATCAGAGCAACAATGATGGAACATCCTACGCTTTTGTAGTCCTTTCTATTAGTCAATGATTTAGTAAGGAGAGAAAAAAGCAAATTCTCATGTGCCAATCATATTCTGCTTGATGTGAGTCTTTATTTGCCGAACCATTCAAATATTTAAATACCAGAAACAAATGTCATTCTTGTAAAATACAGTAAAATATAAATATACATATAAATATAAATATAAATATAAATGTTCTGGCTTGCTTGAATGCCCACAGAAACCCCCACATCTGTTACTGCCATGAAAGTTCGGGGTCACTAAATGTAGCTTGAGGCCATAGGTCACAGACATACCCAAAGGCCTCAATGACATAGGAGGACACTGGGGAACCCGCCTCTGGCCCCAGTTCCCATGACAACGAGATACTGCTCTTGGTAACATCAGTGACCTCTGGCTTGGAGGGCGGCCCTGGGAGGGCCGTCACATTGTGAGACATGAAGTCTACGAGATCAGGGGCGTCTGACAAAGAAAATGTAAAGAGACAAAAATGAATGACTGCAAAAGCAAAGCAGCATTATGCTTTGTGTGAATATTGTGGTGTTCATTTTTCATATTAATTGTTTCTACTGAAGCAGACCTCTGACATCCAAGTAGGCACTCCATGAGGTTTCTCCACTGGAGCTGGTAGCAACACAGGTGTACAACCCCGAGTCAGACATCTATGGAAGACAGATTATATTATCATAAATGGTGAAACAAGCTCTTATTTCATCTGCAGTATGGCAACATTAACTATTATAATGATTGCAGATAGTTAAAATAGTTAGGTGAAGCTGTCTCTGTTTTCCCCTCATCCAAATCACAAACAATACAGCTCTCAGACTGTGCTCTGTTGCTATGTTAGACTGAATCTAATAGCCTTTGTGACTCTGATCCCAGATGGTTTCTACAAGCTCTTACGTCAGCCTGGGCTTTTGAAGGAGGTTTGCAGCTAGTAGTACAGTAAAAATGCATTAACCTCCACTGGCCTGCATTTGGCTCGAGAAAAGCCCGAGAGTGGATGAGAGAAAACTTTAACACTGGCCAATGAAAAAAAGAGCCCAGTAAGAGCTTACATTAATTTTCTTAATTGATTCCCTCCAATAATAGTCACCCTCCATTCCCAGAGCCATCAACATTACCATCATCAGTGCTGACACAGGAAATAAGAGATATGACAATCTATTTTATATTGGCAATACCTTAGGAGCCACTGACAAATATGCTATCTCTCAAGAGAGAGCAGACGAGAGAGTGACACAGGCAGAGCACTTTGACACTGTGACAGGAAACTGTATATTGCAGTTCTTCCATTATATTACCCTCTTTAGACTCCTTTCACTAGTTCCTGTCCTTGAGTCCTTGGGTCTAACTGCTGCCTCAGAGATTCGGACTAAATAGCAACGTTTAACGTCTTATAAAATCAATACTCGCTATTCATCTTTTAAAAGCAACCTGACTACACTTGTCCATTTGAATTACATTCAGCTGACATCAGCTGGCAGACAAGATAATTTCTTTTTTTCTCTTTCACATGCAATAGAAGGATGTGACGTACAGACGCAAAGAACTCAAATAATAAACATATTTGTTTCAGTTCTTTGAATGTGAAATACATTTATATCTGTCATCCTATATATCTTTTTTAATCATAGTTGTTTTCATAGACAGTGAAAGGTAGACAATCAAAAGTCCCTCCTACTGAAGGTGAAACATTGCAATGCAGTGTGGATGAATGTAGTTTGAATGTTCTGTGTCAGTATAGTGTATACTGTACATGCATAACTTGAAGGTTAGTAGAACCTTTAATGTGCGCACAATATGATTGTTTGCAGGCAAACATCTACAGGAGACTGAACTGATGACGGGCTGAATAGAAAATGGCTTTATTTTCATTTCGGGGCAAAATATTCTCTCAAACATTAATTAACAATCCTTTGTTTTTATTAATTAATCCTTCGGTCCTGATAGATCTACTGCCAGGGGACCTTGATTGCTGCAATCGCCTACTTCATGTATGGCAAAAAGATAGCAAATCTTGGTCAAAGATTCTGTACTTCAGCAGGTCTTGCTCTTGTGCTTGTTGTCACATGGTTTGCCCAGGAAGACTTAGCTTAAAGGATAATTCTGGTTGATTACAACTCTTATCTTATTTTTGTGATTTTGGCCATCATTGCTATCAGTAATAAGATTGTACCTATTACTTTAATTGCTGAGATCTGGGAATGCAGTAATACAAAAAATGAAGAATCTGATAGAGCTGTCAGGTTTAAAACACAGAGGCTTGCTGCTCATTCCTTTCCCCATCAGATTTCACTTTTGCAATATTGCCTTCTTCCAAGATCTCAGCAATTACTTTGGTATGCACAATATTAACAAAACCAATAATAATTGCCAAAACTACAAACATAAAACCAAAATTGTAATAATCTGCAATTATCCTTTAATGGTATCTGACCAGGAAGCCATTTTGCCACCTAATGCTACAGGTAAAATGCCACATGTTAACCCCTATGTATATGCATCTCACTGTAATCTACTATAACTCACCCTGGTATTCTGGATCTGAAGGCTGCCGTGCTCCAGCAGGGAAAACCGCGGGTCTTTTCCAAGCAGACTGGCCCCGTTCTTTCGCCAAGTGACCGTAGGCTCTGGGTCCCCTGATGCCTGACACCTAAGTAGGGTCACACCTCCCAGTGCCTGCGTTTGGTTGGATGGGCCCTGCCGGATGATTGGTGGGGGACGGTCCTTCAGGGCTAAGGATAATAATCAAGGAACAAGTGTTATTATTTGAACACATTTCTAGCACTGTAATTTTGATGTCATGGTGTCAGTGTGAAACAATGACTGTATTCCAACCAGTTCGATGTTGCCTGATTTGTGGATAAAAAATTTAAAAAAACACGCACAAAAAAAAAAAATTGACCTTATCACAAGGTGTTAATTTGTGATTGCAGTAATTGCAGACCCAATATGTTAGGGTTCAACCTGATGGATCTATTGTGAGAGGAAGTGACTGTTTTTGAGCCTTTTCCACAGTAGGGCAGTGTGCTCATGGCACTGCGTCACACCTTTGAGCTTTAATTACTAGGTAAGGATTAACGATGCTTCACCCGTGGTGCTAATTACCATACCTTCTTTATAACACCTCTCAACACATTCATGCCTGTCCTCTCTCTTCCTAACCTCCCCCCCCCCCACACCCCCACCTCACATACACACACACACACACACGCACACACACGCACACACAAAACTAAACTCTGAATTAGCATGCAAAGCAGAACAACAATACATTGCTTTTAAAGCTTTTTAAAGCATGTTATATCATCCAGAAAACAGTCCCTGCACTCTGCAACAGTAATTTCTAGAGTGTTGAATCTCTCTAGGCCTTGTAACAACCCCCCGCTTCCAATTTCCTCACTGCTGCTCTCCACTGTTATCAGGTCTGTCTCCATTCGTACAAGTGTTTACAGCAGGTTCCCCCTGCCTTATCTTTTATCGCACCTCCTTCAGCACAATGAGGAACACAGCAGCTCAAGCAGTGTAGCAGACAAATCAGGTACAACTAGGAGCAGTACAGTGTACAGTAAGCAGAACCACATGCAATATGTCAGTTGTTATAGAGGCTGAATTGTTTGCATTATGTGGCAATATTAACATCATCTACACTGTGTTGTTGTCAAGCATTTACTGGGATTTGACTGATATGACATAGTGTTATGAGCATGAAATTAAAAGAAATCATTCATTACAATGTATTTATTTAGTCAGTTTTCAATTTAAATACTGGCCGCCTTCTCAATGCATGTTTTACAAACCTATGTTCACCAAAGAAACAAAAATAGATAGCGACAGTATGAGGGATTATGAACAATGTTTAGGCTGCAACACTAAGCAAAATACACAGCAGGATCAGCGACAGTTGGGTAACTGTGGTGGGAGGGAGGCGGGTGATCCCTCACATTTTATTAGGACAAATCCAAATAACCATCTGGAAATTTCAACGTTTCAGTTTTTCTTTTGTGGTGTCAGGTTGGTCTGGTATACCTGCAGAGTCAAAACAGTCTATTTCTACTAAGATTAGTCTTTATTATGGCTAAAGATAGACAGTCTTGTTTTGGAAAACATTACAGCTATCATTACCCCAAGTGATTAGAGAGCCAACATCAACATCATATTGCTGTTCCCGATTTAGCCTGAAGTCCTGTAAGAAATGCAATCATATGCTCCAGCTTTAGTGACAAAGGTAAGAACAGAATGTTGCTTTTTAAGGTTGTTCATCACTTATGATTACTACCAGGCTACTATTCAGGCTACAAAATAAACTGAATTGTTTTAAGTTTGCATACAAATGGATGTTAGGAGACCTAATTACTAACTTTATGGCTGCCGCTTAGTGAATGTTGTTTATTAAAACATTAATTACATGAGTCTGCCTAATAAACACATCCATTTCTACAAACACCACTAAACCACTGCTCAAAACAAGAGTTGAAAGATAGAGCTTCAGGTTTGTACTCTTTGATCAGCCACATTAGCCTCCAGGCATTCTCACTGTCTGTGGGAATCCGTCAGAGAGGTTGAAGCCATACTAAGCCAAAAATCTATCTTTTGAGTATCCATTATTCACTACATATACACTTGAATTATGGCTTTAAAAATGTGTATCTTGCTCCTACATGAATTACAATAGATTGTATTGTTTCACATCCATAGAAACTTCTCAAACCACCTCTCAGTGTATCTGAATGTTCAGTAGGATCTAAACATTTTTCAGCAAATATGGCTAAAAATACGGCCTCACTTTCAGTCCTCACACACAACCTTCTTGAGCATGGCCTTAGAGTGCATGACTCCTTTTCTAATCAGGATTGCTTCATCAAGTTGAAGCAAGTGCCATTATCTCAAGTCTGACTGAATAATTAGTACACCTGTCAATCACACATCCAAAGCAATGCCCAGGTTGGAGCACTAGTCCATATCTGAGCCCTCATAAGGTTTTCTTCCAGCTAATTGTCCATTCTTAAGTAATGCTAGAAAAGGCACTGAGCAAGCTTCCAAAACTCCACTTGACATCATGCCAACATTCTATCCATCTATGTTTACAACCATCAATCAACCACATTTCCCCCATCCCTTGTGCTCTATACCAAACATTTTGATATTGATCCATTTCCTCTGAGTGACAGAACAGGAGTCATTTCCTCTCCAAAAAACACTAACAGATGTTAATTCAATAATGTGTGGGAGAAGCAGCCAAGAAACAAAAGGAGAGTGGGGCATCAACAGCTTTGAGCTGGCAGCGGCTCACCACTTAGTGCTGACATTAAAGCTTCGTCGAAAAAAGTGCAAAGTGTCTCTCCATCAAGGAGACAGTTTTATTTTACACAATTTCAGTTTTTTTAGACCATTCAAATTCACCACAGTGAGGTGATAATGAAAAGAATCATTGTGGGTGACTGGCTTTTAGAACATACATATGCCTCTTTGGCAATTTAAGTGTGGGCAAACAAATAGCCTTCAGTATAAAGGATTCAATGTTTTACTAGGTCACAACAATGCTGCAAGCTTATGTATGTGTGTTTTGCATGATTTTAAAGCCTACTATATGGAACAGAATTGGGATCATAAGTACTATAGCTGTGTATCACCATATCTAAATGTGTGAAAACCTTTTGTATGAATACATTCAAATGTGTGAATGTGTACAAAGCTTCAATATTAATAAGACAATAAGTGATTAATTGAAATTAATCACAGCAGATTGTGCAATTAATTAGATTTTTTTTAATCCATTGACAGCCCTAATAAAAATAATGTTAATGTGCTTACAACATGAAAACGATTTGGTTGCTAACATTAGGTACAATGATTCAACAACGTTGGTCATAGACTTCAAAAAATACAATATCATACAATATAGGTTTAGGGGAGGCTTATCTAGAGTGGAGGTTAGCCGTTAGCTCCGGTGTTAGCCATTAGCTGCGCTAGCTGTTAGCTCAAATAGCACCAGGGATCATGAGGAATATACACGGTTCTGCCATGTTTCACTTCAGTGAGTGGGACTATGCCGTCAGAGCTCTGGTCAAGAACTGAAATTTTTTTAATGATTCTAATGATTCAGTACACAGAAAAGAACTGCTGTATACACCACTAGCAATCTACCCCTTGGCAGACTGCGGGAAAAAACTGCTAGAAAGGCTCACCCCCCCAGGCTCCGTGATTGGATAGTAAAATGATATGTTAATCAGAGCATCCCCATTGGCTATCCAGGAGGAAGCGTCAAATGTGGGACAAAAGAACTTGTACCTGTACGTTTGATTTGTCCTCGTAGATTTGATTTGTACCTGTAAACTTGGGATTCACACATACAATTGAGTTCTGTGTGAACGTTTTTCACCCACAAACAGATAAGTGTGTAACTGCAAACCCGATGTGTAACTGCAAATCTTTGTACAAATCTTTATGCACATACACATAAAAATTATACCTGTGAATCTTTTTCATTTGTTGACAAAACGTCATGCATAGCTACAGATCTTCTTACAGACTGAAGAATTAAATCTATTGGTTCAGATATATTTTTACACATTCAAACATTTGAATTCATTTGATCAAAATATTACACACGTGTACATGTGTTGTACACATTCACATATTTGAAAGTATTCATACAAAATGTTTTCACACGTTCAGATATGGTGATACTCAGCTAGAATACTTATGACCCTAATTTTATTCCATATCTCTCCAGATGATACTGTGGAGGGAAAAAATAATGGCTTCAATCTGGTGGTATTACCAATGTATTGAACCATGCAATCATGCAATAGTGCTTTGAGTAGTTACTAATATTGTACATGTACCTCCCTGATGTATAATGTACCTAACAGGGCGTAAAAATGGAATGTAAGTAAAAAAAATGTTTCAACATAATTGTTATTGGTGCACTATATGGCTGTTAAATCACATAACTACGAAAATAAGTCTTTATGTTTTAGTATACTGTATAGGAACACATTTCTTTTGTTGCTGTGTGCAGATGGGGCGTGTGTGCTTGTGCATCCAGCCTTACCGTCTGCTACCTCAAGCTGGGCTTTGGCCATGATGCTGCCTGCGACAGTGAGGGCCTGGCAGATATAATACCCTGCATCAGAGCGTTGCACTGCCGAAATGGTCAACTCTCCATTCATGGACACAGACACACGGCTGTCTCCCTGTGTTGGCTGGTTGGGAAACAGAAGATCCTAAAGGGAGTGAAAGTGGGAAGAAATGTAAATAAAATGGAATGACATACTTGCTTGGTGGTCCAAATGTATTAAATCTAGCGACTGGAACCTCCCTTAAATTTGATGAGAAGTTGTTTTTTTTTCCTTTTCTTTCTTTTTGACAACTATATTTTTTGTCTGAATGTGAGGAATTCAAGGCATTGGTCTCCAGCTGTAATCTGAATATTGTAACTTCAACAGTTCAGTTGTTTTGAGCATATATTATATCTTCACATACAAACTTCTCCTCTGCTTTAAAGAGATCATTTGGACTAATATTGCACATACAGTATCCTTCATATTTCCAGCTGCTCTCTTGGTTAAAAAAAAATCAAGAACTAATATGGAATTGCTTGGCTACTGAGTAGTTAAATCATATTTTTCTGACAGGGTTCTGCGTAACTCATCTGTGTTGTACCCCAAGGATCAATTTTAAGACCCATCCTTTTTTTGGTCAGGTAACAAACGATATACATTCTTATTTTATGCAGATGATAATCATTTATATCCTCCTGTCCATAAATAATACCTAAAACTATAACTATAACTAAATTATTTTGCCAAAATTAAGTTTTGAAAATTAAAAATGTCTCAATGCAAGACTGAGTTTACTGTATTTTATCTTTTACCAACACAACTGACTTTAATCACTACTGGGTTCAAGACATGCCTTCAATATACAGTACTTACATATTTCAGTAATTATGTGTACAATTCAGTTAGAAAAGTGGGTCTCTTTCCTACTAGGACTGAATAGCAGTTTACCCCCAGAGTGATAATCCTGCTGTGATAACCTGCAGTCATTGTCATGAAATTGAGGCATCAGCGTTATCCGTTTCTGCACCCCAAGCAGACAAACTGATGGGCAGGAAAGGACATTAGGCTGCTTTCATTATGTCTAATGACTCTAATGCAGCACATGACATTGTTTCTTTGCTAAGTGAATTGGCTGGTCAGACTGGTGTAGATTGATGATAAATGACCACTTCATTATCTGTATGTGGCACAGAACCACACACAGTGTCACCCTGGTTTGATCCATTTAGTCTGACTTTTATATTTCAGATATTTTACTGTGGATGCTGCTGCACAATTTATGTCTGTTTAGCAAGAAGGGCGAAAAAAGAAATGATAAATAATTAATTCCCCATCATGCACACATACTTAAGGACACACATAAACAAGTACATTATGTCCAAATCAGTATCCTCACCTGACTACCCTCTCGTTGCCAGAAGATGGTGGGCTGAGGTTTGCCCCTGGTCTCACAGGGAAAGGTAGCCGTTCGTCCTTGAGCAACAATCTGGTCTCGGGGTTGCACCACAAACTGGGGTGCCTCTGAGGTTGAAGGTCAAATAAACCACAATAGTAGACACATTTGCAGAGTATTCCAAAGCGTGTGTTACAGGAGGGCTACTTTGAAGGAAAATGCTTAGCCTGAATATCCAGCGGTAAGCTAGCAGGTTCATGCACTGGGTGTGTGTTATTTGTTGAAGAACTATTTCTTGACTATGCCAATCACTCAAGCCATTCATCCAGCGGCCAAAACATCAGAATGAATGATATCCGGTACTGTAATTAGCAGGGTGCCATAATGTCCTTCTCTATTCAAGTTTTTGAATTAAGGCACATCAACCACATGTGGACCCGCACATTGAAAGAAGTGAGGTGGTAAATCCACTGTTTTTACAAAAGACCACCAGGGGAAGTCAAGGGTTGATAGTAACAATGTAAATATGCATGTCCAATATTAGTTTGATGAATGTGTTGGTGGAATGCCACAACAATACATGCATACATGTGTGTGATTAAAAACAGAAAGAGAGCAACGCATGCACAATGGGATCAGCTCTTACTTACCAACGGGGCGAGCTGGTGACACAACAATGGTGTGGGTGAGATTAACGCACAACACAGAGAGAAGGAGAGCAGAGGAGTAGAACAGAGGGACAGGAAAAAAAAGAATGAAAATCAGAAATGAATGAGATGGAGTTGGGTTTCCATCCATGAAGTTCGGGAGGGGGAGAGGGTGGAGCTCAGTCACCAAAGCAGGTGACAGCATGGGCCTTGAGGAAATGGCACCTTGGTAACAATAAGGGGAAAGGGTAACCCAATGCCAAAAACCACTGGCCGAAGTGATTTATATGTAATGCTTTACTTATGTCACAAAAATAACACATTCACACAGTTAAGAGATCTGTTTTTATATCAAGGTGTCTCATGTAAATGAAGCAACCCTTTGACAAGGGCAGGTTTAGAACAGATTCAATTAAATTGATTAAATACAGCAAAATATAATTATATGGAAATTTACATCATTGACTGCCGCCATCTCGTTTATTACTTTTGTTGCACCTACAATATCTCCTCTTATCAGCTCAATTTAATTAAAAACATAATATCACAGCTAGTGAGTAAATATAACAACACTAACACCTAATTTATTTTTTTAGATCTGTGTTAACTCACAATACATTTCTTAAATATTTCACTCAAGCACAAGCATAAATCTGGCTTAATATAACAAATCACTCTTGAGTGACTCCAACACCAATCTTAAAATTGGGTCAGAACATCTTTTCAAGACAATAATGCAGTTCATGAATGAATAATAGAACAAGAATATGAATTTTTTACACAAAGTATATATTAAAAGAAGGAATAGAAAGTTAATGTTATGTGATCTATGATGTACAGCATGTATGATGATGTATGACATACATTTGATTCAGGTGTTAAGAATGTGTTATTGGCTGGTACAAAGTCAAGTGTTACTCATTCAAGTTGTACGAACAATGTTTTCCTTCACTCCTGGGACAAAGAGTCGAAAGCAGAAGAGATCTGACTTAACAAATAGCAATATTTTAATTGTTACATTATCAACCTTTCCTATGAAATATCTCCCTCCTGTTGATATGGGGTAAATATGAAGTGAGAGGGCTGGATGGACAATGAACCCCCCAGGAAAGGTCATAACAGTTCACTTAAAGCTGGTTAGATTGTTCATATCTGGAGCCTAGCTGGAGATCTCAAGCAATCTACTACATCAGCCTGCTATATGAAAGAAAAGCTGAGGCCAGGCCCAGCCTTTCAGCAGGGGGGCAATAACGCTCGTAAAATGGGCAATAAAGGACTGATTGTCCTGTGGCCTGCTTTGGGAGATACAAAATATATCAGGGATGGGTTGTGAGCTTTGCCACGAGTGAGTCCACAAGCAGTTACCCACCTCTGATAGTCAGGTAGGCAGAGGCCTCCACTTTACCCACACGGTTCTCTGCTAGGCAGGTGAAGGTTCCCTGATCACTGACTGAAGCTTTCTTAATCCTCAGCAGGAAATCCTCTTTTTCATATCTGATGTCATACCTGGTGACAGAGAGGAGCAGCTGAAGTTAAGCTAACTGCAGTCTGCATTAGTGACAAGTCAAGTGACATCTAAGGTTGATTTGATCAAACTGGAAGATCAGTAACAATTATACTGCATGTGTATTTTTAATAAAGTAAATATAAACAACAAACACGGAAATTGAATCAAGCTTGTTTAAACTTGTGTGATGTCTTAGATGGAAGCTCTTATAAAGGTTGTGTCATTTTTGATAGAATAAAGACAGACTTTCTGAGGCAATTAAGACTCCCTGCTGCACACACTGCTGCAAAGGCAGAAAAAGGGGAGCAATTATGCTGCAATGAAGGCATGGAAAATGAAAGGTGCTTTCAGCTGGAACCCTGACTGTTCCACTATTTCAATATTTATAAAGACGAGCCACCCACTGTGGTGTAGGCTGTGCAGCATGCTATACTATATGTGTGTGTGTATGTGTGAGTGTATCTGAGTGGATGAGAGCAAGGAAAAGAGAGGGAGACAGAGCTAGAGACAGATAGACAAACAGTCTGAGAGTAAGGGAGTGGCACAGTCTGACAAACTGAATTTGATGAATGAGCTGAGCAGTAAGAAATGACTAATTCATAGAGATGTTCCATGCATCAGTGTGTATCCACCAGTGCAGCATACTGTACTGTGAGGCAGCACTGGTGCAATAAGAGTGAGAGAAACATCTCAGCTACCAGAGTAAAGATAAGCGCCTCAGAGGGGCTACAGACAGAATGAGTAGAGGAGCAAGAAGTCGGGCTCTCCCTCTCTGGGGTCTCTTTTGGCGTGAGAGATCCTGTGAAATTGTCTAGCCAGCCATACTGATTCAGAGATGGAAGACAAGTCAGGCAGAGAAATGGCACAAGGGGTGAGAAAAAGTCACATTTGAAATAGATGTTCCAAAGGGTGTGGGGAGAATATCGATGGGGGTTGTGGGGTCTGTCCAGAGTCTGGTGAGGACTCCATTCACAGCACATCTCTGACCCAGATACAGACTTCCCAGGAGGCTGACGGGTTTAGAAAAAGAATGAAAGAAGTGGAAGGAGGGAAGTGAGGCGAGGGGGGGTCTGAAAGTAGGACATGTTTCTGGAGTCAAGGGGTACTGAGGTAGAGGGCAAAACACAGGTAGGCAGACAGACTGCCAGATGGTGAGACAGGCAGTTATTATACTCTCCCTCACAGTATATCTTAATGCCAGGAGACATCTGAGAGGGTTCCACTTTGCTTTCTTATAGTTGTAATGGCTTGTAACAGGTGCTAGTTAAACTTGTAGCACAAGTAAATGTTTTATCCATTTAGTTGATAAACTTGATGAATTTGATGTACTCAATGCTTGATTTACTTGATAGCAATTGCAGTATTAACTGTCTACATTTCCACGAACATAATCTGTAATTAGTTTTACAGTATAGCTGCCAAATTTCCATGAATCAAAAGCAGGAAAACAGCACAGAGCTATGAATAAACCAAATACTGCTAATGTACAGTATCCAGTGCTGTACCAACAACCCAGAGCAAGATTTTGTGTGACAAATACAGTGTAACATATACGTTCCACTGTGAAATCAAGTTATGCATCTTAAACAGATTTCTCATAATTAGACTAGATTTATCAAGGATTTACATGCATCAATCCAGCATAATTCAAGGCAGTTTACATAACCTTCCGAGCGAATGACAAAGGTTGCTGTGCACATTCTTTATTTTTGAACTGTCTCACAATGTGTCTGAAATTAACACTGAAACAGTTGATAGTTAGGAAAGCGTGTTTGCCTGGGTTCAGTGATTTAATTTAATTGTCGAGTGAAGTTTTCTTACATAAATCTGAATTAATGCTCAATTTAGTTGCAGAAGCATTTGAAATGTTCTGGGATTATGCATAAATATAACTTATGCACTGACGCCTAACACTATGATATGTTGGTCATTTAGTCATCAGATTTCTGAAACCCTGAATAGAAGGACTACTTAAAACCTAGCAAAGACATGAAAAGATTTTGATGGATGGCCAGATTGCATAATGAGTCATAATGTAATTAAAAGTATGAACCACTGCAGTTACTATTAAGACCCACATGACAGGCCGATAATAACTTAAAAATATGTGTTCTAATGGGATTGCAATGGAATTAACATGTGCTTATGATGTGGGCACACAGTGGTGGACCAAGCCACAAGAATACTTTAAAACATGATGCAATCCAATACAACAGCACCACAAACTATGGCTTCAGAAATGACCGCAGAATTGAATTCCAACCTTTCCAACTGACCAGACATTATTAACTTCATATAGCTACTATTCCCTGTAGGGCTTAAGTATTGGATTGTTTTATATTAAACATATTCTCCTGCTATATGTCCATCCCTGGACCTTTTGGTGCCGTATACACAACACAAAGTACAGTGGTATTTGAAAGTGAGTATTAGTCAAAAGCAACCAAGGACACACCTTCATCTCTTGTTAGCAAAGTAGTTCAAACAGCATATAATGAGATTCTCTGTGGCTAGTAAATTATTTTTGCCACACTGATGAAAGTCTTCCATGAGTAATATGTTAAATATTTTTTTGTTCTTGCGGGACTCATTAGCTCTGCTTCAGCGCTTATCCATTATCACTTTTACTGCATTAATATGTGCACACAAACACATGTATACACAGACATATGCACTACACACATTCACACATACTCCTCACCTGCCACGGGGAATATCTACGTCCTCCTTTTTCCAGCGCAGTGTAGGCGGTGGGTCACCATGGACCTGACACCTGAACTCCACACTCTCATCAACTAAGACCACCTGGTTCACAGGCCGCTGCAGAAACACTGGTCTTTCTGGATGTGGGCAGTGCACATAACATGGAAGCTAAATATACTTGTGAAAAAGTGATAAAATACTGTATATGCTAGTGAGCAGTAAATACCTGAGAAAGTCATGCTCTATTACTTTTTGAACCAGTGTGTCTGGGACTTACCAAATACAGAGAGCTGAGCTTTTTCACTTTCTCTCTCCCCAACCATGTTGGTGGCCACACACACATAAATCCCAACATCACTCTTCTTTGTGTTTGAGATGGTCAGTTTTCCCCCACGAACCTGAGGAAAAAATGTATGTAACCAGTTCAACACAAAGTGCTTTAAATTGTAACTGTGCCAGGTGAATGTGATCAAGTGAATCATACAGTATGTGATTTGGGGTGTAAGGGTAGTTTAAAAGGCAGAAGAGTGCCCCCTGGGCAGGAACCCACCGTGATCCTGTCATCTTTGAGGTCAAGACGAGCCTTATCTTTCCTCCAGAAGGTGGTGGGCTCAGGATGCCCGCGTGGAGGCTGACACTCGAGACTGGCGGTCTCTCCGACTGCCACCACCACATCCTGTGGGTTCTGTCTGAAGTCATCGCGTAACACTAAGAGACAAAAAAGGGGAGCAGGGGTCATTACTTCAGCTGTAACAAAGGTTCATTCAGTTGATTAGTTTTAAGTTTAATTTAGGTTCAGCTGTTCCATTATGAGAAACAGAAAGTTACTCTAAGACTGAGCTGTCTTGGCCTCTACCACCTTTTTCTAAAGTAAGTGTCTGAAGATAATTCTATCAAGCAGACTGCCTCACAGGACCTTCAGCAATCTCTTGTCTCTTGTCTTTAATAATACAGCCATCCCCCTAAGGCTTTACGTATGGGCTCTTCTGTGATCTCAGTAGATAAATGTAAGAGTGTGCAAAGTCTGGTAGGATTAACAGTGCAATATACGCAGGAAAGACACTTAGAAGAACAGCAAGAAACAGCAAGAAACATAAAAGCAAAGTAAAACCACAGAACGAACACAAAAGGGGGAGATCTAGAATAATAAATGAAAGATCATGCATTAAAAAATTCAAACACTACATTTCTACAGCCCTACTGTAGGTACGGAAACTATTTCTAAGTCAAACACTGTGATGGTATATGACATATATTAAAACACCAATGCTTATTGTTTTGATGTAAAACCACATACTGGTGGCAGCAATACTGAGAAAGGCATGATGGACAATTTGACCCATGGCTTGTGCAGGATGAAAGTTTATGGAGTCCATTATGGAATGAGTCCATCCTCTGGGGAGTGTGAATGAGCTCAGTCCATTAAAGTTGGCCTCTAGGGTATGAGTATTAGAAATATAGTATACACATATTGGCCTGATGATTGTGCTGGAGGGAAAATCAGAGGGTCACCAAATCATTAAAATGCATCCTTTGGGAACTTTAAATAGCCACAGAAAATTCTGCAACAGAATATTATAAATGCAATACTATATAAAGGAGAGAGTCTAGACTCATCAGGAGTCTCTATGTGAGTTTTATAGTTAAAATATAATGGTTTATTGTCTGGCTAAGAATGTTAAAAATGTTACTGATGTTACTGTATAGTTTTAAATAATACTGCATATCCATGTGAGGCCACCATGTTCTTTTTTTCAAAACTAATAGATGATATGATCTACTCTACAGTATCAGAGGCTGCACTGTCTGCAAAAACAAGGCCACTGGTCAATTTGGTGTGAAGTTCACTATGAGCAGACTCCATTTTTCATTATTAATTATAATATTCATTATTTTGACTAATTAAATAATCCAGGTTGGCTGAGACAGTTGTTTGTTTCTGAAACCTTGGACAAAAAGAGCGGTTTGAAGATGGGCCTGTGCTTTGTAGCAGACACAGGATCAGACCTTGGTTTCTTGAAAAGAGGTTGTGCATCTGCATGTACAAACCGCAGATATTGACTGAATCAAACACTATTTCATAAAGCTTTATGACATGACTAGGGAACAGGTGCAAGGTCTCATTTAGAACCAAGAGTATAATGGTGTCAAAATAGTTCATTAACAGCAGCACATGTCAATGTAATCCCATTTGTGGACCATATCTCTTGAAGAAATACGCTAAAGGTCATTCATACCTTTCTCTACAGAAAGGGATATTGTAAGAGTGGCAACAACTCAGGAGCCCAGAATTATGACAGGTCCTGGTTCAATGAAATATGACACAATCTCTTTTAAAAAAAAAAAATCATGAATGTAATGTAACTTTCATGATTCATTTCATGAATTAATTAATTAATTCTTTCATGAAAAGTGTTTTTCTGCAGTCAACTGCAGTTGTGCAAACATATTAATTTATCCATGGCAAGGACATCTGTACTTGTATGTTCAAAGGAGCGAGAACATCAAGAATTGTCAAACAATGCCAGTAAAAGCTATACTCGTGCATTTTTAATAGAGGTACTGTATGAGCTAGCTGATGCTGAGTTAAAAGGTTATAGCTTCAAAACTTCCTAATTCTGTCACAACTGTTATCCCAAATATCAATTCAAAAAGCTACTGCTTTAAGTAGATACAGGAATGACTGTACTGCAAGGCATCACTGGAATTATGGTTAAAAATAGATATCGTGATTTGGATCCTGCAATGAATTGTGGCCTCTTTGCATTAATAGCTTATGACATGTTGTTTTTGTGAAAAGCCTTACTGTGTTCCAGTTTTGAATAATAAAGTGCCTTGTGTAACTTCAATCATGACGGTGAAAATAAAATAAAAAAGTTAAAAAGGAAAAATTACAATTAGATTTCTTTGTTCCAGTTTAATGAATGACTAATTAACAAAAAAACGAATGAATCTGATTACAGTTCACACTTGCTGCCCTCTTCTGTATCCCATTTATGTACACCAGTTAATAATTTAAATGTCTGTCAGTGTTCTGATAGTTTTCCAGCAAATGTCTAATGTAAATCAAATGCATGGTGCACAACTAAAAATAAATGATAGTTTGTGAAACTCAGAGCAACATATATTAAAATAAACATTCTTGGTTTCAGTTTGCTTTTCATCCTCATTACAGCCATAAGCTGTTCTGCTGATATACTGTAGCATGAATTCCAAGTCCCAGAGGACACCTCTAGTGGAAACAGAAAATCAGGAAGGAGCCAAAGACCCTTTGGCATGGCTGTCAATCACATCCAGTCTGTGCTGGAGTAAATGAGTCTCAGTTGCAGACACTACTTTGGCACAGACATATGCCTGGCTGGCTGTCACATGGTACTATTCACTTAGTGACCCATTCCATAAAGGCAGCAATCCACTCATCCAGTCATACAACTACCTTGTTCCAGTAAAGATGCCTCTATAACATAGCAAAGCTTGTCTCAAAGAAACTGTGAAAAGACACACAAAGAGAGAAAATGTACTGGATATCTCAAGACATGAAGTAAAAAACCCAAATAAAGAAGAAAATCTGTAATGGTAAGGCTGAGAATAGCTATTGTAGTCTTTCTAAAAGGTTAGGATTGCTATAACTGTGACACTAATCTAAACACCCTATGCTAACATCAGAGGCAAATAATAAAATGTTGTCTTCTACAGGTGCTGATAAGAGTGATCAATATATCAGCCATTTTCCAGTTTTATCTACATTTAAGTTCCAAACATTATTTTTTCTTTTTTTCTTTTGCCTTTTTCTTACTTATTGTCTCCATTCCTGGGGTCCAATTTGTACATCACCCTCAAAATTGTATGGTTTTGAATTTTTTTTTTTTGATAGTGTACATAATACATCATGTCTAAATAAATGAGAAGTGAATAACTTATTAAATATAGTCTCTTGGTAATATGCTATTGCAATTTGAAAGGGTATGGGGGTGGGGTCTTTGTCCAAATACATAAATGCTGTTGGTACTGACTGAGGTTGTGATTTATTCAATCCCGACAGAATGCATTAACTCCTCTGCAATGACAGCTACCCCTTACATGTGGTGTCCCCCTTTTCCTTTCCTGTTCTCACTGAGAGGCCTCTGCAGGTTTCTGTAGGTGGTGTATATGAAGGCATGTGAGATGTGGGGTGGGGGTGATGTTGTTCTCATCTAATGGTCTCAAATATGAGCCCATGTGGAGGCAGCACCCATGTGTAGTCTGTTGTTGGGTGGTAATTATTTCAGATGGCGGGGCCACCACCGCTGCCTAATGTTGTCTGATTGAGTACTGCTCAATTATTCAAACAAGCCATTCAGGGGACTTAGTTGTTCAGCAGTTTCATTTATCAAATCAGAAGGAGAATGATTTGTAAATGGGCTTCATTTCATGGCACAATAGGTGGTAAAAATATGTGACAAGGTGGAAGTACCTGAATACAAATAACATACAGGGACTCATTATATAATTAACAGGAGAAGGGGGGGTTGTGTGGTGGTTGCAAATTTTTATATATTCCTATATATTCTTAGCTTCCTGATTTTTGAGACCCTCTTCAACTGCAACAGTACTCTATAAGTGAATTTCATTTCACCATTTCACCGCAACATCAAATCCATGAAGACACCTGAGATCTTTGTGTGCTCCTCAGCTCACAAGCTCCCCAAATGATTCAGAAGTAGAATATCAACTCCATTTGGTCACATATATGTAGATTTAGAGCAGTCTGTTTATTCCTATACAGTTGGTGATCTTTAAAAACCTACCTCAGGTCTGCACAGACAGTGCATTTATCAGACAATGCATTCATTATCTTCTCTCATACTCTTAATGTCAGGTGCATCCATTAAGCTCGCAAGCATTTACTTCCTCTCTTCAAGTATGCAAGTCAATGTTGTTGAGTGTTATTAGCTACATCACACAGGCAAGACAAGCTGTACTCTGTACTATCAAACTGTTATCCGTTTAATATCATTGTGTTAACAACTGTATAGACATATTAACATGCTAAAGATAGTATCATTAGCGTTCTGCTTAAAACACAGCTGAGCCTGAGTACAGTTTAGACTGATGTGTCTGACTATGTTGTGCTAAGCCTGACATGCTGAGTGTGAGATGTCCAAAAATGGCTTTAAATTGATGGCTCAGTGGCAAGTTCCTCCAACAGTTTAGTTGTCTGGTGACAAGGTAGGCTATATTTGAATGGTTCAAGATATTTTTCAGTAACATTACACCACCTCTCTCAGTCCCTGTCACCCATGATATCTTCATTTTTTTTAATTCTTGAAGCATTCCCGGCGTGACTGTTTGGGTTTCACTGACAGCAAAGTGAAGTCAACCAGTTTTTTATCGTTATTCATAAAGCAGCAATTGTCTCACTTTTTTGATTCCTTCCACAATTTTGTTGTCTGGTGAGTAATGTACACGACAGCCTTGTGGGTCTGTAAGTGGCCCAGGATGCCGACAAAATGAATTTCACTTATAAAATTGGAAAAGTTGTAATTTTTCCAAGTGTCCTCCATTCATCTGTGATAGAAAGAGGAGAGATAGTGCAGAGATCATAACTCTGATGCATTTTCTAATCATTCTTGACCTATAAATTTAGAACTAATTGAGTCAGTTCAGAGCATAAATTCATTGAATATGACATTCATTCACTTCATAATACAAAATGGTAAATAAACAAGGTGTGACAGACAGATGGTGATGGGTGAGAAAATTACAACCCAATTAACTCATGCAGCATTTTGTTTATTTTGTAGTGATCTGCTTGTTTGCTCATGCATGATTATGCATGCCTGTGTGTGTGCATGTGCAAGGAGTCTGGTGGTCCAGCATGGGAATATAGTATAACCTCACACCTTCCAACCCAACCCAAAAGAAAACTGTTGTGGTAGTATAGTAACACCACAGAGGCGAAAAGAAACAGAATTGTATATGAGTAAAGAGGAAAGATGAAGACACCTTGCGAGTTGTTGCACATAACAGATGGCTGTATTTCCATTTGGAACTCACAGATGTAGTGAGGGAGTGATGAGCTGCTTGTAGACAAAGCTCAGCACTAAACAGGTTTAAACAGCAGTCAGGCTGTCCTCTTTTAAAGAAATTGTTCTTCAGCAACTCTATTTCTATGCATGCAATGTGGCTGAGCCTGATGCCAGGGTTGTGAATCTAAAATAACTATAATAGTATTGTAAAGTTGGTGATCTGGTGTCAGATAATGCATTGCTACAGTAAAGTGATTACATATGACAGTAGTCTGCTAAATTGTGGTTTGGAGTTTGCTGAAGATTCTTTTTGAACATGATAGCCTGTAGGGATGTGTCACTTTCTCAACAGCAAGTCAAGGATGTCCCATATCTGTCACATGCATAAAACGCATACTGACACATACACAGACACACACACACGTATAAACAAACAAAAAAAAAAAACAGCTGCCCTGTTCTTATATCACAAACTTTGCTGATGACTACAACACATCATCCCTGTTCAAGAGACAGAAACAGAAACCAAGACCGATATGCCGACACACAATCGGGGGGAGGAGAAATCTAGAGTGGAGAGGGCTATTTGCATTGGGGATTTTTTGAATAAATAAACAACTAAACATGTCTGTGCCCTAAAAAAGTCATCAGCAATCAGTCAGGACTACGATCAGCAGGGAGATGAGGAGCGTTTACACAATGTCCCCTGAGGTTACAAGCCCAGCACAGACGTACATTACCTATTATAATTCTGTCCTCACAACAGCTGGACACAACATAAGTAAATCAAAGCCCACTTTCGCAGAGAGAATATGGTACCCAGCACACAGAAAACATTTCAATAGTTGGCATTTATTCAGGATATAACCTCCACATAATACGCTTATGGAGAAAGTTATAAATGCATAATATGAAAATCAGTATTGGTTTGAAATGAAACAGTCTTGTAATAGCTCATTGTTTGTATGACTCTGATTTGTATTGTTGGCCACTGCTTTTAGAAATGCGGCATAATTTCACATCTCAAAGGCAGCGTGAGATCAGGAGATCCATGGTAACCGGAATCAGCCATCTCCAAAATTATAAGCAGGCAGTTAGAAAACCTAGCACCGCTTCGCTTTGCTTATTCGGCATCATTAGTGTCGAGTCCAATTAGTGTCAATATGAAGGTTGGAAATAGATGCACGCTGAAAAGTGAGCACGCCTGTGGCAACTCAAAAATTTAGCAGTTAGAAGCAGTTTCATTTGATGACTATAGCTACAGCTATTTAATCGTGAACATTGGGTTTTTTTTTTGTTTTTTTTACTGCCATTTCCTTTGGAATGAACCCATTCCCACCAAAAGCACACAGAACCCTTGGACTCATTTTACCCAAAGCCTCTCTTTCTGTGAGATATTTGAATGTGAATTTACATTTTGGGGCAGACTAAAAGATATTTGTTATGCATTCTTTGGCCTTTGAGTTCAGAGCCAGTCAACCACCATGAAGGGTTAACAATAAACGCCCTACCATTGTCATGTTTAATTAACCTCCATTCTCTTGTCATGTAATGTAAATTGAAGTTGTGGATGGTATATAAGGATGGTCTCCCATCCCCCACATCTCCACTCCCTCATCTCTCACTTGCCATCCCTCTAGTTACTGTAACAGCATTCCCTCAGACCACATTTCCACATCTATAATTAATTATTCCTGTCTCCATGCATTTCTTCACAAGAACACATTGCTCCACCTCTCAGACTATCCTATGTAAATCTGCTTATTCCTGCTGCTCAGACTATTTCATCTAGTTACACCTGCAAATCTGGACACACATTTGTGTGCACGGCATTATGAAAACATTTGTTCATGACCTTAGCTCATGGTTTTGGTTCTAAATTCCTCCTTAAAATGTTCTATACTATCTATTTGAGTATTTGAAGAAACCTTTCCCGAATCTAATTGGGCAGGGTTGCACACATGCCTCGCATTCATGAATACTGGCTTTTACTGGAGGAATATGAAGAGTTAGGAGAGAAAAATGGAAGAAAGCAAATATAGAAAAAAAGACAATCACATTATTTTTTCTCCAAGACCATGGATATCATAGACCCTTACAGCAATATTGCAGTGATGCACAACATGAGCTGGAAAATGAGTCAGGGATCAGAATCTAGCCTTTTATCCGCCTTGTTTCACTAAAGCAGTGGTCACCCAGGGAGAGAGGGCTTTCTTACATGCACTCATCTTCTCTAACTGAAATTATGTCCGCAGCTACGTTTCACAGTCATCGTCATCGTCATCACAGTGGAATGAACTGAATTTTTCTTTAAAAAGGTGAAATGCGTTCTCTCACAGACCTTTAAAGGTTAAAAAGGCCTCATCTATTTCTCTATACCTTTCCTATCATTTTAGCAACCACTTTTGCTCTGCTGTCTATGCCCTCGGGTGATGATGTAAGGCAATTTTCGATGTATGTGCACTATAGGAGGCTATATCGTATTTCCCCATTGCCGCGATTCTTGTGTGTGGAATCCAATGGAAGAAAGTGATGTTCAGCGATCCAGCATGATCAAACACATCTTGTGATGGCCACCAGAGATGGTGGTTCTGAGCTGTGTTTACCACAACATCCTGGGTATATCCTTCTTTGCATGGGTACATACAGATGGGCCACAATATGTGCATGTTTGGATAGCATATAGATATGTATGAATGCATTTAAATAAATGCTCAGAGCTATGAAGCTGGGCACTGCTCCCCCACTACTGCTGGCATTCAACACAAAAGAAAACTAATTAATATGGTAATGTCATGCTATCACATTTACTGATAATATATGGCACGCTTTGTTGCTTTGATTGCACTGATTTGACCTTTGATCTCTAAATGAGTAAATGAACTGAAATGATCAAATATGAGTGTAGTACACAAGGTTCATGTGACCTGAAGGTGACGCTATGCATAGGTACATACAGAACCCCGCACCATCCCCTACCCATCAACCATAATACACATAATACATAAACTGGTATCAGGGAGGGTCCCGCATAAAACAAGACCAACATTGGATTTTTAATGATGCCAATGTAAGAGTAAAAAAAATACATTGTAAAATATCAATCTTTTTAAACATGGATCCCTTTAATTTGATTATTAGCTAGCAAGAGTTTTGACCAAGATATAGACAAATTTAATTTTACAGTTGAACTTGTCACTGCTCTCTGATGGGCAAATTATGCAATGGTACCAACAAGTAATTGAAGTGCAGAAATTTCAAGCATATGCACTGCAATTCCTTTTTACTCAGTGGTCAACATATACAAAAATGCAATATATCTTATGAGCTAAAATTAGCTGTCCCAAAGCTGATGTATTGGTAAGGCTCTAGTCAAGCATTCAAAAGCCATGTCACCTTCCATGTGGAAGGATGGGGATCCAGGTATATTTTTCAGCAACCCTAAACTCCTCCCATCTCTACCCCAGCCCCCAACACCAATGCTCCACTGAGCAGCTTAGAAGATTATTCACCCCAAATCTCCGTTAATCACATCCATGCACACCCCCTGGTAAGCCCAAGGCCACCCAGCACAGATCCCGTTTGTATGTAGTAACTGAAAAGGAGCAGCTGTTGGTGGCTGTCACTGACCTGCTGCTCGCCAACACTTTCCTATAGGAGCACTTTCTACCTCTTCCATCACGTAAAGCATCTAAGTAGATTAAAATGCACTATCTATCAAAGGAAAGACGTGTGCCACTTCAGAAAATGGCATCAATTTTTTATATATGACATTTCTGTAGACAGATAGGTATGGAAAATCAGTCCAATCTTCCAGTGATCGCCCATCATGGGGTGATCAGTCTCCACTGAGAGAGAACAGTGTTCCCCGTGTGAACACACACATGCATATTCATGCACTTGCTGGGAAAGGTGCACACTGACACGCAGAGGGAGGTACGTGTGCAAACACAATCGCACATTACATCTCTCTCTCACACACATACACACACACACACACACACACACACAGATGATAAAACTGCTTCATCCATCAACATCTTTATGCTGCAGACGTTCACGTTTCAAGTTAATCATCTCTCTCTTCATCCTCTGTCAGTCTTCTGCTATTTTTTTTTTTACCAACACCCACCATTTTACAGCAGGTCATGTGTAACAAAGGAGTTGGCTTCTTCCAACGCTTCTGACAGTTCTGTTTATCCACATACTGTACCTCAGCCTTAGTCACAGCAATCATTCTCCTTCATACAAATCTGCCCTGCCAATCTTCGCCATGCTACAGTATGTACTCTGCATTATTCTGTCCATTTTTCCCCAAGAAAAAAATGTGTGTAGAATGCTTTTCAGAGTGAATTTAAAGCAAAGGTTCAATTGAAAGAAAAACAGACAAGATAACTGTAAACACTGACATGGCTAATCTCAGCACAGCTGTTAGTATTAGGTCCTTTAATCCTGGTCCAGATCGGTGATGTGCTCACACTGGCTTGGGGACAGATGAGCAACAGCCACCAGGCTGCCAAGTGGGCTAAAGGAGGCAGACTGGTCTGACGCTCACTTTCAGACATGATAAGCTGTGAATCTGCACATCCTGAAGAGCAGCCCCAAACAGCACAGTCTTTGTGTTGCATCATATAGCCTTTTGACTACATGACTAACACTGCTGCAATCCCATGGCACCACTGAAACTCTAAAATGTATTTTTTACTTTATTCTTTTATCACAACTGGTACACACGTTGGTTCTGACAGCCCAGAAATAAAGAAAAATAAGGATGGCTGCCAAAAACACCGCTCTTATGGACAGAGAAGACAATTTCCTTCATTAAAAAACATTTATTTAGTTATTAAAGGAAGTGAAAGACAATGATATATATGGACCAGATACTGGTATCTTTTTCAAAATTTGTAATAAAACAATTATTATCCTGTTATACTACTAAGTTGAATTTCCATAATAATGGTTAATGGAATCACACTGCCTTTTCTTTTGTCTAATATTCTAAAATAAAAATCTGTATTATATTTAGATGAAAAATATTATGTCTAAAGTCAAATTGTTTGAACATCCCAGAACCAGTATACCTGTGCCCAAATACAACTGATTAAAGCAACAAACAAAACTGAGCTGTTGCTAATGTCATGGCAAATTATTGTTATGATTTATCAACTGCTTTTCTTTCTTTCTCTCTCTTTTTCTTTCTTTCTTGATATTGGGGTTATCAAAAAATCATTTTAAGACTTACTCTAAGCTCTGCAAACACACACTAATATGTGTCAATGCTGTTAGCTCAGATGTTCTCTATATAGAGAAAGATCAGACCTAGTTGATTTTTTAGTTTCATGCTTTACCTCATTTGATCAAAATCAAATCATATTTGTTGATGCTTTCATGACTTGTCAATCAGAGTTCCAACTGACAGGCTATCACTCATCACAGAGAGCTCCCCCTGATGAAATACTGTACACGACACAGGAGCGGTTTCTTTTCCTGCAGGCGACAAAATAACCCTTTAAATCAAGGTAAAAATGACTGCTGTGAGAGGCTGACTCTGCAGCATGAAGTGCCACGATGGAGCTTGTCTGCACTGACTTTACTGTCTGATCTGCATGCAATGCCATGTGCCAAACCTAATTGTCTGTGGTCAGATGAACAAGAGAGAGAAAGAGACAAGACAACATCTGTGTCACATTTCAGTAAGAAGAAAGGTCAGAAGTGTAAGACATGCAATAAATGACTGACAGATGCAAGCATGGATCTGGATGCCAACGCATATTCTCTAGGTACAAGGCGTAAGGAAACTGACAATCCTGTCTTAATCTTCTGGATAAAGAAAATCAACCAGCACCCCCATAGCATGCAAACAGCCAGTACAAACAAAATATACCAAGTTGGCTTCCACAGCCTATCTTCTTTTATTCCATGATTGAAATTCAAATATTATTCATTGAACTGAAACTATTTAATTAAATAATGGCATCAAAACAGAAAGAAGGAAATTCCTGCAAACTACCGGGTGTCTTATGTTTACCTTGAGTTAGTTTCATGCCATTGAGCAAGGATTATACTGAAATTCAAATGTAATTAAGCAATTCAGAAATGGGATGACATTGATTAAGCCAATGTTGGACAAGCCTGCGTGGTAGGTGGCAAAATGTCTGAACGGTTTAGATAATTTATTTAATTGACTTTAAAAAAACATAAAGTTCAGCAAAGCAAAATAAATTAAAAGGTTGTTTTCCTTTCACTGATAATTATTAAGTCTTCTAATCCTCTAGGTAAGCACCCAAATGCTTTGAAATGCATTTTGACGGGGACTAGAATGTGATAGAATTTCTTTCTACTCAGAGGGTTGGTAGTGTTTTTCACTGTAAAGTATTCAAACCAAGAGGTTAGGAGATATGAAAGGATGAATGAAGAAGGGTTCAATCAATAAAAGTTCACTTTTTATAGTTAATAAAGCTGTATTCAGCCTGTGCTCCCTACACTACAAAGACTGCACTTATGATTGTTAAGTTGCTCCAATTATTGCCTGGCAGAGGCGTTTGAGAAAAGCACCATTAACCCCAGCATCCGAAGAAACAGAAAACAGCCGGGTGTTTTCTCTCAGGGAATGTAATTGATGAGACACCGTGGAACAACACACCCACTGGAGCATCCAGTCCCTCAGCAAATTATTACTTGGCTTACAGTATGTGTGGAGTCTACCTGGTTGCTGTTTTCATATTTGGTGCCTGACTATACCACAACATACTGTCCGAATATACTTTGAGCCAGAGATGGCAATATCAGAAATCTACTTCCTCATAAATAAAACCTTTTGTTTTCTTTTTTGTCTTTTTAATATAAGAAACATCCAATTGTGCATTATAACCCTTTCACTGCAGGGTAATAATGACCATTTTGGGATTGAAGATTAACATGTAAATGTATGTACATTGGAGCATGTTTTGCTGGCAGCAGTGATATGCGTAAACACAGCTGCATTCAAAGTGTGCTCAGTAGACAGCCTAATCCACACGGCAGCAGAGCCTTCAAACTGACACACTAGTCGCCAACCCCCACACATCACGGAAGCTTTTTCCATTTTTTTGAATCCAAGGCCTATCTTAATAAATATTTATGTACTAAAATATCTATCTATAAGTTTGTGTCTGAATGAAAGCACAGGGTGAGCAATGTGAAACTGTACTGTGAAAAAGAGACTGTCGATACGGCCAGCACAACTCCAAAGTGATTAACAAACAGCAAGGTCCTGGCCTGGAATTGAGTTTGCCTGGTTTGTGTCTGCTTACGTTTCCACTGGGTGATCTGTTTTCCTCCTGCAGCCCAGAGACATACAGGTCAGGTGACTTGGAAAATCTAAATTGTAGTAAGTGTGAATATATTTGTCAGTCTACATGTGTTAGCCCTGTGATAGACTGGTGACCAGAACATCAATGTATCCTGCCCATCTTCCAATACTAGGATAGACCCCATTCTCGACTCTGAACAGAATAAGCAATTTATAAATTTTAAGAAATAAAAAGAGCAAACAGAAGAGCTGTTCAAACTCAACAGGTCACTTTTGTGTTATGTTTGCCCTGCTAGTACTGCTTATTACATTATTTGGACTATGATTGATTGTTTTTAGCCATGCTAGCCATGTGACTCTTGGGATGGCAATGTCAGTCCACTGATTGGCCGGTCCGCCACTTTAATCCAGACTGAAATATCTCAATAACTATTGGATGAATTTCATGAAATTTGGTACTCATGATCTCCAGACAATATACAGTAATAACTTTGGTGATTCCTTCTCTCTAGTACCCTCATCAGGTCAAAATTTTGATTTGGTCAATAATTATAGCTTATGACCAAATACAGTGGAAACCGCTTGGGACAGAATCATTACTATAGAAATTAAATTTAAATAATTTTAAACTTAAATAATTTGCTAGTAGTTATCAAGTAGTCTGCTTGCAGTGTTCGTTTTAATGCTTAGGCATTTTTCACTATTTTCTCATATTGTTTAGACCAAACAAATGCTGTAAATAAGTAAACATTATGCCTGTTAAACATCAGCATAATAACATTGTCATTGTGACATGTTAGATTTTCGTATGTGGCTTAAAACTCAGCTGTACAGCCTCACAGAGCTGCTAGCGTAGACTTTTAGTCTAGTTGTCATAAGCATTTTTTGATGCCTCAGACAACAGCCAAGCCAAAACACATCAGTTTTAATAATAAAGTTAAACCTGCAATGCAGAACTTTTGCATCTAAATTAATGTGTTCAACATAATGTGACTGGTACTAAAATGGACACATAAACACTGTATGCTTTAATTGATAGGATGACAGCGTGATAAGTGCCAGTCCTTTTAAAAAGAGAGCAGGTAGAAATTGAAGAACTTTTATCAGTGAAAGTCATGTGAGAACTATTCAGGGATGTACTGGGGTGCAGCCAGATATATTACTGTAGAGCTTAAAAGTCTCCAATATCTGGAATCACATCTCTGCCCCCATTGGCTTAATGAAATGAATCATATGGGAGCCTTCACTCCTGTGTCACTCTGCTGCACTACTTCTGGCTCAAATGCTAAAATTATTACAGTATAGGTGAGTGGACTCCACGCTCCTTTCAAAAATTTCAAAAGGCTGTGACTTATCCTGTAAGTGCAAGAATCTTCTTTCAGGGCATGCTTAAGAGCTTGAGGAATCTCATCCACCTCGTCAGCCATTTGGTGTAGGTATTAAACCCCCCCACCCACCCAATAATCTCTTTGCAGGGAGATAGGGGCAAAACGTAATCAGCTCAGATAACTAGGCTATCACAGAGGTGTAGGCTTCCGCATCTATCATTTTTTTTGCGTTACAATTTTAAAAAAGGAACACTTTTTTTAATGAGAAAATTTTTCACTTAGCTCATTTGTCTTCATCCTATGGAGACCGCTGGAATTATTGCCAAGCATACAGGATTTCTTTGTTTCCTTATCATTTAATTGATCAGCAGAACGATCTGTAATAATGAATTGTTTCAGAGCAAATTCATAAATTACAGAGCGCAGCATGTAGTAACAACTTCATTAGCTGGGTCTTGAGGTTTTATCAGTCAGAAACGCTCATTATAGTGTTACCTTGCATTCACGTTTCTATTTGCAGCCAATAAAAATGAGAGCAATATTTAATAAAAATTAACATATTTCATTGTAAGCAATTACAGCTGGATAAATTCTACCCTAGACTGTGTGGACTTTTACTTCTTTGTTTGAGGAGTATGTATGAATTAGTAATAAGCCCAGTGATCCCCTTGCTGCTAAATAGGTTAGAGGAAAGACTATATAATTATGTATGAGGGAAGATGGTGGTTGTGAGAGACAGCTCAACAGACAAAAAAAACAGTATGTCAGATAGCAAGATGTTGAGAGGGATCGGATGTGGAGAGAGAGTGTTTATTCTGGATGGGTAGCTGTATAGTTTCAACCTTGGTGGGTGTGCTGTTGAGCACTGCATGGCTGAGTTGAGCTGCAGTGCAACTTGCTGTGGCTCACTCTCGAAACCTTCACCCACAGAGAGTTCCCCAACTGTCACATGCCACTGAACCACAGTAAACAACACACACACATACACACATAGTATACACACACACAGCGGAGCCATTTTCATTAACAGAACCACTGGCACACTCAGCCCAGCTGGTCCCTGAGTCGACACTGGAACTGCACATCTGGTGTCAATGCTCTGTTGGAGGGAGGCCATCTGGTTGGATGGAGGGAGGGGGAGACAGGAACAGAGAGGGGGAGTCAAAAGAGATCGGGGAGGCCACAAAAACAGAATTCTCATCGATACTGTGCCTTTCAACATATGCACATAAAAAAATGGATGTGTTAGTCGGATGAACTGTATACTCTGCGTGCATTAGTCCTCTTCTGAGTAAGAGGATTAGATGTCAAAGTTAGGTTTGCTCTCTGAGCATTTGGAGCTAATGGCAATGAGCAGATAGCATGTTTAATGGCTCCGACTCTCGACAAAACGCGTCTTCTCAACATGAATTATGCTTCCTCTGTATTGTCCTTTGGCATCCACAGGGAACTTAATATTACATAATACATAAAAAAAACATTAATAATTCTAAAGTGTTTCCATGTGACATTGCAGTACATTTTTACTTCCCTGTTCATCTTCCTGTAATGTATTATGTTATTCAGTGTTACAGGGCCTACCAGTCTGTTTGGATTAGAACACTGGCTGTTGAAGGCATGCTCGTATAGAATCCATGCAACGCTCCAATTAACTCTGTTGAGCTGCATTTATACTTCACTGGAAACTATATATGCAGAGCTACACAGCGGTTGACTGTACATGGTGTTCGACGGTGTCGCAGAGATGCTCATCTACAGCTGCAAACATGAAGCCAATGTGTAGACAGAAGAACAAGCCATGACAAAATCATCTTAGTCACCCATTGATGCACTGACACAAGCAGAGTGAAGGCCCTGCAGTGGTTTGTGACCACAAAGAAGACAGGTCCATAAGCAGAAAACTTCCTCTATCCTCCTGATTACATTATTAATGGCTAGCCTTTAATTTGACATATAGATAGAGATTTGACATATACTTACAGTCAGGCTCACATTTGTGTCGATATGAAGCAAAATGTTGTACGTTCAGGCACATACATGTACACATATACACAGGCCTGCAAACACAGACCACGCACACAAACTGCCTCCTGCTGCCAGTGGCTGACTGAATCATGCTCTTATTAAACCTTGATCGGAATTCGAGCTAGGGCATTATCCACTTACAGTTATTAATGCTGCAGCTCTCTGGGGAGGACAAAGCAGGCAGTGAGGGAGGGACACACACCGTACATACAGATGCTGACATAAAAGCTCTTATGACTGTAGGTAGGACTGTTTACATTACATGCATGGTTGAGGTTTGCATTATTTCAACGACTAGAAAATAGCTGCTCCTATTAAGTAAAGGAATTGGACAAATGCACATCCACTATAAAAAGAGAAACAAAAAAGCACCCAGCAAAAAAATTAATCTCTTAACAGACACATTATTATCAAACCTTTCAGAAAAGTGGTGAGTACTGAGATACCCTGCACTAGATGCTTGATGAGACATAACTAAATTGTTCCTAAAATCCTAGCCTCAAGGGAGAAAGAAATGGAGATTCTCATTTTACTTTTCCAATATACTTAAACCTCAGCTCCTGTTAATTAGAAATCCAAAGACATCCCGTCTTTTGGCAAAGTTAATTAAAAATGTGCACACTTTACCACTGCTATGAAGAGGTACATAGAAAAAAACATACAAGTAAGAGAAGAGGGAATGAAAGGGAAAAGGCAAGGAAATTAATGGAGAGTTCATGTTGCATGTACAGTAAAAGGCAGACAGGAAGGCAATTAGAAGATGTTAAGTGGTTGGCTGATTGAAGGTCTGTAAGCTCTGTGAATGATGGGAGAGAGGTATAGAAAAACCCAAGATTCATGCAACATTCATATATGTTGCCATGTTACCGAACTGAGATGAATTTGCATTGCTTCCAGGCATATGAGCCTGGTTGAGTGTCCATAAAACAGAGCAAGACTTGGCAGGTGCAGAAGGAAAATATTCCAAGCCTAACTGTGTGAACACATTCCATCTGTGTTTGTGTGAAACTGGTGAATTCTTAGCAGTGAGTAATAGTAAATAGCCTTAAACCACGATCTGTATGGTGAAGATTTGACACTACTACACATACCAAAGTCACCTTTACACTGAGATCAGAAAGTCCTGCATGCACTAGCTATCAGAGGAGATTTAAAGAGACAGTCAGACTTACAATATCTTTAGATACACTTCTGTCATTTACAGTTTGAGATGATTCTCTTCTCTTTGTGGCTTTAATGTAGTGCTTCTAATCTGTACTGACGATGATCTGTATTGAATAGATACCATCCAATAGAGGACAAAGGTTGGCTTGGAACCAAATTAAATTGTTGCCACCAACACAGATGCCTTTTAATTAGATAGGGCCGAATCACATCATGTTTTTGTTGTGTTTCAGGAAAAAGGACATTTCATGTACTGCATTCTAGGGTCAAAATTGTTATCACAATCATAAGATGACTTGATATGGACAGAACTTACTATGAACCTGTAGCCAATGAATAGGGACAAAATGCTGTCCTTCTAAGTTGCAGGCTATTGCTTCAGTCACCACCTTCCTCTCATTCACACACACACTGTCTTCGATTTCATCATTTAGGAGGTTTGCACATTATTCAACACTGACTTTATTCCCTAAAACATAGTTTGCAGTAAAATGTCCTTCCCTCCAATGCAACCAACCAACCTCAGGCTTTGCGCTTTTAGCAGTTTGTCATCCTTTCTAATCCTTAATAGTGCTTCCAAGAGCCGCATGAATTTTCCTCCCAGGGATGGTATGATACCAGCAAGGTCTTACACTGTCTGGACAACACAGTAATACAAGGGGAGTGGTGGCTGTTGAACGAGAGCCAGACCAGCTCGACAGGGGGAGGGGAACGCATGCAGGGAGAGGGAAGCGACAACTGTGGCTGGATCTGGCTTTGATGAGGAGGCATGAGAAAAGGGGAGGCTCAGTCTTCGAGGGAAGCAGGTGTGTGAGGAGGTGATAAGAACGCTGTGGCAGGCGTTAGACACACATAAGCACACACACACATACATGCAAACAAACAAACATACTCCTGCAAAGACCACTTACTGAAACCGTTCATTCAACTTCAACACTAAATTTAAATGGCATCCCTTCAAATAACTTGCACTGGTGCAGTCCCTAACTCTTTGTGTTCCCTCACATCATAAGAAGACAGACAGAGAATTATGGTGTAAAAACAGAAAAATTACAGTGCGGGATGAAGATGATGAGAAGGGGGAAAATGAAAAAAGAGAGGTTGATTTAAGGTGCTAATACTGTGGAAAACACTTCTTTTTCTTGGGAAGACGATGTGTGTTTCAGTTTTTGTTTACTGTATGTGTCCCTGCTTCCACGTATACAGTACACCACATGCATATACATTAATGTGCAAGAGTTAAAGGGTCCCTGGGGAGTGCTTTGTGGCAACGTGTGGTATGGAACAGGGAAAAGTAATTTATGGATAAGATATTTGTTTGGCTGGCTTATTTCAGAATCCATTAAGATTAATTAAGTGTTGCTAAATGTGGTGCTATAGAGTTCACATTTCGCAGATGCATTCTAATCATTAGCTCACAGTTTATTCAGCCTGCTTAACAGCTGCTAATAGCCTGAGTGAAGCCAGACCAGAGTGTTCTAATGGTTGGAGAACAGCAAGTGTGGCTATTGGACTGATGGATGGTGACATAGGGCCCAGACATAGTGAATTGATTGAGAACATCCATTGCAGTGTTAATGTATAAACCATGGTGCATGAATGTAAATCTAAACCCAACACACATCATCGTAGTATGCACCTGTCTATGCTTGTTAATCAAAGGCAGCAAGAGAGTAAGTGAGACAGAAAGGAGGCAATTAGACACTCTGTCATCAAATATTTGGTTTGTTTGGCAGTAAGACTGCATTTAAAGAGTGAGGGAGACACAGCCAAGCATGCTCAGTCTACTTCATATCCACTGTTATTTCAGATAGACTTTGCACAAGCAATTAGCTCCAATCAGGGATTAATTGAGCTAACACAGAAGGAGAAGGATGGTTTTGGAATTGTTCTGCTTTAGCATTTGTGCTAAGTCCAATTAAAACATCATTTAATTGATTGCCTGTCTGCTCACTATAACTGTGTGCGCATTTGTCAGAACGCGTGTGTTTTGTTTGCATGTGTGGTCGTACCACACAAAGAAGTGCATAGATGCGTTCATCGACATTTCTGAAGTAGGAACAGTCATTTTAATTTACCATGTCTATCATCATTTGAACATCTACAGTTCCATGGAAACTAAGCACACTCAATCTGCTGATGAGGATTGTGTAATATCGTGGAAATCTTCAGAATAAGCGAGGACCTTGAGTTGTGACTGGTTTTTCAACAGCTGTTTCTAAGGTCAATAACTTTATATAAAGGTCATGTTTGCAGTTCGACATGCAGTAGTTTTGTCTTGTTTTACTATTGGGTTATTTAATTAATTATATCTGGAGTCTGACTGATTGCTGCTCTTGAGAGCAGGTGGAAGAACATTGTAACAACCAACATAGCTACTTTTCAACATACTGTACATGAAACAATAATGAGCAAAACAGATCAAGAATACAATTTTGAGCCAATAAAATAAATGATGACTACACAGTAAATAAAAAAAAAATATTAGCCAGTATTTAAAAGCAAGTGTGTTGCTCTGAAAAAAATATATGGCAATGGATTTAAACAAGGATTAATAACACTGCTGTCTCCTTAGCTATGGAATTCCTTTGAGAGTACTGATGGCAAAGACCTGATCACCTCTGGTCTTTAAACCTGACTTCAGAATGGACAAGAGAGCTGTACCTGCTGAATTGAGGCTGCTTTGATAAGCTGTTCAAATGTAAGAAATAGATACTAGTCTGATCTAAACAAGCATTAAAAATTAAATCAGGTCACATAAAATGACTTAAATTATTAATTTAAACATGCATACTCAAAAGTTATACTAGTTCTGTCAAGTAGTAAAAATTATTTTGGTTATCTATGATAGTCCCTGATCTTTCTCCGTCCCTTCTCTATCCCAGTCTGGGCAAGAATATACAAGGGTCATTCTGCCGAATTGGTACAATTTGCATGTTGTAACTTTTAAAAATTAAACTTCATTCTGTATCTTTTTTCAGCACTGTATCTTATAACACACATGTTTAACGATTCAAAATGTGTAATGGTAAATCTCAGGCCATTTTACTTATTTTCTACATTGTTTATAAATGACAAGTTCTTCATATGAGGAACAGGACTGAGTTATTAGCATAGCATTAGCAAATACATGAAATGTAGCCACATGGTATCAATGCTACTAGCATGAGAATACTTAGCACCTTCAAGTGGTTTACCAAAACTGTCTTTAAAAAACAAAACAAAACATTATAACATCTAAGAAATAATTTTAGGTAACAGGACTGAATGTTTAGATTTACATTCACAGTCATACTTACAATACGATCAAAAATACAGGAAATTAAATTAAAGGACTTTCATTTGGTCATCCCATGGCCTTAAGGAGACTCTGATGATGCTGATTCCTGTTTATCATGTGGATTTTGGAATGTTCCAGATTTTTAGAGGTGGGTATGTGTCAGAGTAACAGGAAACAAAAGGAGTGAAAACCTGGAAACATTTTAACTAACATATTATGAATTTTCTGATGAAAAAATGTATTTATGTCTAAATTGGAAAAAGAGCCACACAATAATACAAAAATTAGATTTCTGAAGGATTCTAAGCATTACATTTCATTGTGAAGTGTAGTGTTAGAGAGTGGGGATGGGCTAAAATCCTATTTTTTCAGCGTTCTATGTAGTTTTTATTAAGGTTTTACATGATGTATCTTCAAATCAAAATTAGGACAAAGTGCAGGACCCTTTGTTTGATAATACAATGTATTATACAGATTATTTTCATGAATATTTATGCATGTAATGTCTTGGGGACGGAAAAGGCACAGATTCAGCAGAATGAGCCACAACTTTTCTCTGTTTGTGGGAGTGTGGCACAGGGGACCTAAATAACTACAATGTTGTAATGAAAAAATGAATCTAATATTGTAAATACTTGATGGAGATGTAAATTGATTCAATAAAATATGCAAAACAGACAAGACAAATGTTCATATTTGAAGGCATGACTGCACTGGAATGGAATGGATTGTAACTGTAGCTGAGTCATGACAGAAGCTGATCTAAAGGGAATCTGAATCAAGCTGGCAGAGAAAAGGAACAGCCTCTTTACAAATGCATTCACACAAACTTGTGCCCCTGAACTGCAAATTCTGTGAAGTTAGTAGTCTGTGCCACTTAAGCCAGATTTTTTTCTGGACATGTGAGCTTTTTTATACCAGTCATGTCAATTCATCTGTGAGCTATAATTATAGTATGTTTTATGCTTTAAAGTAATGCTTCTTAGATAATGGAGATCTGTGCGTCATTACCTTCTGTTATGTCATCTTCACTTTAGACAGAAGAGTAGGTGGGGGGTCCTGGTCAGTGTAAAGCAGTTAACAAAGGCCTTTAAATTTGCACAGTGCTTTTCAGTTGTGCTAAAAAAAGTCCAAATCCAGTGCAGAGAGTTAACATTACAAAACACAAAACAAATTGCATCAGCTATTGAAGCACTATCTGGAGCTTGGGTGGATTGTGACTGAAAGTCACTATGTTTTTTGCACTTGAATAAAAGGTACAAAATAGACTTGCACGCTTGCTGTGAACACACTAACTCATGTCTCCCTACATCACCATCCTATATTCTGTTTTTCTATTGTTTGTATTTATCTTGTGTCTGACCAAAAGCTTATTTTTCCACTTCAACATACTATTAGGAAGCTATTGCTTATAAGTGATTTCAGTTTTGCACTTTGGTGGCCTAGCATAATAAAAATGACTGTTGAACTTTTATTTGTTGTGATGTAAGAGAACTGCGCACTTATTTAGATTAAGTTTTGTCTATAATATTGTAACTTTTGCTAATAAATGATTTGCCACCACACTTTTATGTGGAACAAACTGGTGCAGATATGTTGGCAAATACAGTCAAATTAGTCAAAAATTACAAGGAAATATACTATACATATGTGGAAATATTGACCCCTAACTGATTTAAACATAAAAGCTTAGAGATCTACATCCATTTCTTCACAGAGAAAAGAGACATATACTGCAAGTTTGCTTTCCTCTGCTATTCTTACTTAAAGGCAAAACATTTCCCGTCCTGAAAAATCATCTTCATCTTATGTCCTCCTATCCATTCCCTTTAGCGATTGGCATTTTACTGCACAAACAGCAAGCAGGTTACTAAACACATCACTTAAATCCACACATAACAGTGCTTTTTGGCTTAGCAAATTACAGGAATGGAGTCATTTTGTTAATCTTCTAATCCATTTCCCACTCAATAAGTGACACACCTCAAAATACAAATTAATTATGTTAAAAGCCCAAAAAGACTTTGCCTGTGTTCCTTCTGTATAACAGACATGGAACAATTGCTTCTACACATGGATGGTGAATTAGATTCTTCAATTCAATAAATACTAAAAAGCCTTAGCACTTAAATGTCTGACTGATATTAGTTAATCAAGCTTGAACAGACTGTCTCCAAGTATGATTGCAAATGCCTCAGCTGCTCTTCCATTACTCCAGATCTAGCAACAGTCGAGAGAGCTGTTTGATTTCAAATTAACAGAACAGGTAGGTCAAGTGTTAATACCTTACTGTAATTGTCTTCTGGTTAAAGGGGAACAGGTTTAATGTCTGAAACACTTACATATTTTCCTATTAAACTGTGCTTGAGCAAACTCACCAGAATGTTGAGCAAATTCTCAGAATCACCACAAAAGGTTTTATGTATTTCATTAATTAATTAATCCTTTCATTTATCCTTTCTTTAAAATCAATCACATTTCGATTCCCACTATTCAAACTCCAGCATTTTCCTCATACTTAAGCTATGCATTGAGTAAGAGGTATTGTTTTATGTTGTTTTCGTTTACATTTACACATCATATCAAAGGCGCAGCCCTTCAGATCCAAACATATTTAGATAAGCAACACCACATGATCCATTATCTGACTGGCTAGGGTAAAATCTGTCATGAAATATCGCCACAAAAAGTAGCTTTACAATTACCATACATTATATCCATTACCTTGATTGATATCTATATCATACAAGAACAAAGGTCACTTTGCAAATCATCAGAGGAAATTATTGCACGGCAGGTTTAAAGAACTGAACTGTGTCGTAAAAATATTTTTGGTTTAGTCTGTATAGAATTACAATTGGTTTAATTTCATAAATCCCAGCAGCACATGCACTCCGCTATATTAGTTCATATGCTGTAGATACTGTAGCATACTGCCAAGTAGCTATTGGACATTTCATTTTTGCTTCAGCAATGAGTCCTTTATTCACCAATCGTTACGCTGTAATCTGCTTAAGTGCAACCAAAACCCTGAAACCTTATCTCCAGCTCTGATTTGAAACTCAGTGTGGGAATCTGCAGTCTACAGTGGCATAGACTTACAGATCAGACACAAGTATATCAATATATTAAATTGGTGAGTTTAAAAAATGACTTTTAAGAAAAATAGCAAGCGTATGCAAGAGTTGTAGAAACTGTGCTATGAAAAAACTCTTCTGTAAGAGCATATTGCTTAGCAGACCAGAGTGAAGTTAGGTGAATTTGTTGGATTTAACTTAAGCTTGGATAGTTCTTCACAACAGCCTTCACTATCAGTTGACTGCATGGTCTGAATTCACTCCATTAGATATTTCCAGGACAATTGTTTACAATAGCTCCAGCTCCAAGAGTGACAGAGAGAAAAAATGACTGTCACCCTTTTGTCATTGTTATTTGGGTAAGATCCAGATCACAGCTATAGCGCACGGCAAGGCTAGAAGAACACTACTGGCCATAAATTGCTTCATCTGTTGGCGACGGAAGTGCCGACAGCGGATGCAGGCAGACAATATAAACCAACAACCTGATTGTTTCAGGGGCTTCATGACCCCTTGTGACAACTGCCTCGCACCCAACATCCATCATGGTAAATGATGAGGTGTGTGTTTGTCTCCACTTTATATGCATTTCTGCACACTCTGACAGAAAGCTGTCAGCTGTGGGGCTCGAGTGATTTTCCACCGGCATCCATGGAGAAAATCCTGGTTGGATTCAGAGCTGCCTGGCTTTTCTGATTTGTAAGAGTGCTGGAGACAGGCCTAGCAGGTTTAAGCAGATTAATTAGGGAGTAGCGAAGACTGTGAAGAAATCTCTCTTCCATAGATGCTATATCCACTGACACAGCTTTGCATACCGGCAAGTCCCTGAAATGCGCACACTACCACCCGCATCTCTCTCTAACTCTCTCACAGACGCACACATTTTTACTGCACATACACACAGAGGAGACACTGCTGGAGGGCCAAAAGTCTGCCATAGCCCCTTCTCATCCTCTCTCTCCAGGGTTAGTCCAATAATCATATACCCCTCCTTCTTTCCCGCAATGTATTTATCCTTCCCATTTCCCTCTTACTCTGTGTTTACTTAGAGCACATTTCCCCTTGTTGGAACACTTGCAAGGAAAAAGCTATTCTGTTAGGTATAATTTTCACTTCCTGTCTCCTCGTTGGAATGAAGTGTTCATGTAAACATGGTTGCCCATGAGGAGAATTTAAAAAAATAAAAAAAACATCTGATATACAGTACGAAAGAACTTCAGTGATTAGCAGCTGTGCAAGAGGTGCAGTTCCAAAAATCAAAAACCAATAATGATGGAAGTTGCTTCTTTGTTTAGCAGAACGGGCGCTGCTCATGACATACGGAAAGTGAACTCATCCAAACTTAAAACCAAAACTTGTTATCCCTTCTACTCATTCTGTGAACACCCATTATCGTCCATCTTATCTCACTGCACTGATTGATATTGAAGAAAAGACAAGGGCAGAAAATAGAAGCACCCCACCCTCCCCTCCACGATTCCTCATCACCATCATCATTTTCATCATTACATGAAATATGACCGAGAGCAGAATCCCACAATGCCGTGCAAATGTCGGCGTGAGTTAGCATCAAGAAGACACAAGAGATATGCATGCATCATCTGGCCAGGAGAACATCACTTGTGGGGAGACAGCCAGAGGCCCTAAGGAGGAGAGGCAGAAAGGCAGAGAGGGGGGTTTGGGGGAGGGGATGGGTGAAGAGGAGAAAATGATATTCACCATAGCGAAGGCAGAGAAATAATACAGAGAGGCAATCAGAGAAAATGGAGGCATAATATCCCGGCACTGCATAATCTCCACAGATTCAAGCATAATGCATAATCTCCACAGGTTCAACAATACACCATGTGCCCTAATTCTGAGCCAATTACAAAGTGGGTGCTATTTGCTTTGCATGTGTACATGGGTATGGATTTGAGTGGGAGGAGCATGAATGTGGGAGTGAATTTAAGATTTGGGAGGGGGGTTGTCTTTCTGAAGGGAGCAGACAGCTGGGGTCCCCATGCACGCAGCATCCCTCCCCTTTGCCTTCTATATACTCTAATGCCCTTCACTGACCAGATTAAAGCCCAAATGACAAACGCACAAAGGCTGGAAACATCTGTTCTGGAACACACTGTCCATTCCTCCCCATGCTGAGCTCTGTTGGTCACTCCTCAGTTCCAGTCCCCATGCGGACAACATCTGTAGCAATGGACTAGTGCACATTAACTACTGGAGCATGACACCAAGCTAACCCACTAACCATGAGTGCATCATCCTTTACACAGGAACACAATTGCTTTATAAAGCAGCTTTCCACATTGTTGCACTCTGTATAATCAAATAGATGTTACCGGTAAACCAAAATATCCATTTTGCCTTTCTAAAAAGTACTGTGATAGCCTTTAAGTACAGTCATGTTTTTACGATAGCCTGTTGTGACAACAGTGACTCACTGGTCTCCAGTGCAGTGTTTAGATCTTGCTGCTATGGGTTTCCTCATTTCTAATAGCCAAATGACATGATGCATATGAATTTGGTCTCGGTATTGTGTTCTCTTGTACCATCATTTCCTTCCCCGGCACTTGGCCTGGGGTATAAAGGGTTGCTGCAAGGAAAAGGTAAAAAGAGGAAATAGCAAAGTGGTGTGGCTCCTATGATGTACGAAATCTGCTATTGTGCACGATACATTTAGCCTTGTTGTGTCTGCTGAACATTTACATCCAATTACAATAACCCTTTACTCCCATACAGTATATAGCATCTCCGCCAGCCTCTTGTGTGACTAAAAAACACTGGTTGTAAACAAAAGAGCCTTCCCTCAAAAGTAAGAGAAGAGTCTTTGGCAAAAGAAATCGCCTCTGCAACAAATGCAATTACATGGGTTGCCTTCATTTATTGTGAACTAGCGTGTCTTTAAGTATGATGTTAAGCCAGTATAGACCCTGAAGCTCTCAACGTGTGTTTCCTATCACTTTTAATTCAGATAAGGGATTTTTACAGCTGCAGTGAAGGACTTAAGAGTCCTCACAGCATAAATTGAACATTGTAGCAGTGCATACAAATCCATGAGAGAGAAGGCACCAGAACTAATAATATAATAATAATGATAACTTTTGAAAATTCTGCAAAAAAGGAATAAACGTCAGTGGTAATAGATCACAGATCACCAGGTCTGTGGGTTGAAGAAATAAAGGACAGTGAAAGACATGATGTGTTGAAGGGGATTAGTACAGACCTCTGATAGTATTCAAGGTATTGAGAAAAATATTAAGACAAAAATGGCAAGACTATGTAAGTGAATGAGAGATCAAAACAAGGTGTTTGGTGTAGAGGACAGGGAAGTAAAGGACAGGCAGGAAGTAAGGCATGCAGTGCAAGACGGTTATCAGCAGTCTGATTATCAGAAACCCCACTTGGTCCCCTGGTACACTGGCTCTATGTCTGCCTTCCAGTCCACCCCTCTGCCCTAGCAACACCAACAGTAACTATTTCTTGCTTTGCAAACACACACATGCTCAAATCTTATTTGCTGCCTTGTTGCAATTACACCCTGTACAACAGTGGAGAATGAATTGACACACACTGAGGCACAGCACTTTGAGGATTCGCTGGTATAAAAGGCAGTGACAGGCCACATAATGGTGCTCACTCTGTTTTATATAGAGCATTTATTTATGAAATACACAGGTAAAAAGCATGAGGAAACGGACGCTTGAGTGTGTAGGCTCGGGGGTTAGATAAAAGAAAGATACTACATTCAGTGGATTTCATGAATTAATCAAGCTTCCGGATATTCTCCCCTTTTTACTCACTGAGGTGTATACTGAGGAAGTCTGATGTCATCTTATTGCTGCCCTGGCCTTGGCACTCCCCACTTCTTGTGAATCAGGGGATACAATGGATAGAGTTGTTGATGATTCTTGGGCAAACTGATGTGATGGAGGTGAATGAATGGGCAAACGGAAGTCTGAAAAGTGACACTTAGCAGTTCTAACAGCGCTTTGGCCTAGATTGGGTGGGATGTTGGGTAGGCCACATGAATAATAAACCAACTACAGAGCCCCTCTGGCTGGCTAGTGATGTTCTTCACTCTCATCATCCCAGCCAGACTGGAGACCACTGAAGTGAGTGGATAAGGTTACTCAAATTAGTTGCATTAAACCACGAATAGACATATATTTTAACACAAGGACTATCTTCCAGTCCTCCTTTATATTCCACAGAAGAATGGAGATAATACATTTTATTAATACTGCTGCTTGTTAATTTGTCAAAGTCCCTGGGTGTTTTTTCATCAGTAAAAAATCTGCCTGAAGATACCCTCTTACCCATATGCCAAAACAAGTCTTTATGCAGAGATTGCACATTGATGAGAACTGCCCAGCAACAATTATGAACCATTATCATTTTGCTGAGAGACACACGACTTAGCTTTGTCACACTCAAATGCACACACCATCACACATGAGTAAAGGCACTCATGCCCACACAGATACTGTACATGTAGTGTGAGCACATGGGCATGCTAGGGGTCAGTTCAAATATCATTAATGTGATTTTAGGTTTTTTCTGACCACATTCCCCTCCGAACATCCTCATCTTGATATGCAACTTTATATTATGGTTACAAAACATGACTGGATGCAGCTTTCTGAAAACAGAAGGCTACACCGCAGCTGCAGCTTCCAGAGATGACAGCAGCAATAAGTTACAGCTGTATCTGTAATACTGTGAAGGCCTCATTCAAGGTCTGCTAATGGAGTAGCTTAAGCCAGCGCCAACTCATCTAAAAGGAGATGTATAGCCATATTTCAAATACAAATGTTGGAGCACGACTGCATTAAATGACAGCCAATAATGTATTGTATATGGCATCACAATATACTACCTTGAAAGGTAGTCAGCAGCGTGTAATGAATCAAAATGTGATCTGTCAAAATGGATTGTGTGATATGGTCTTTGCCAAATCCCAACCCAAACATGTGCACACAAAACAGAAAATGAATGTCTCTGTATGTATAGCAGTGGTGAATGCAACTTTGATTATCTGTTTATCAAGTATTCTTCTGACATAGAGGGTAAGGTATATTATTTAATTCACTGTGTTTTTAATGGATTCAGCATCACCATGCAGTCTTCTCTTGCACTAGTGCAACTAAAGCATTAAAACTCAAGGCTACTTTGACAGTAAACATTTTTTTTTCTCTCTCTCTGTATAAGAAGTAATGTCTGTCAGATAGGAATTGAATAGCTGGCAGCTGCACCCTTCCATGCTGTTTTGCTGGAGGATTTTCAATCTGTGGGCAGGGCACCTCAGGCAGACAGGAATATTTGGTTTATTCATAACAGGGATCCTCAGTCACAGGCTGTGACAGGTGCATGTGAGCAGCTTGACCCTTTTTGACCTTTACCAGAATTTTGCCAATGACTTCCTAAACACAATCACTGTTATACTAATGGATGGCACTGACTGCTGCTGCCATTAGACTGGACTTAACAGTGAATATATTAACCCAGGAACTAAAGATCGGATATAGAGTAATAGTTACTACAGTAATCACTTCTTAACTGCTAATATCACACATTTTAGTGTCTTCACTATCATCAGTTTAGCTTAATGTTAATGGACAAAAAAGACAGTTTAGTCCAGTTTTAGTCCTACCTTTTTGAATGATTTTGTCAAGTCAAGTACTCCATGGACTCTTTACAGTATCTTTGATTAGGTAACAATATACTGTAGTTGTAGATATGTCTTTTCTTTTGAAAGAATTCCAGCACTAGCCTAAACTTGATGATGCATTCATGAAACAGTAATGGAAAAAAAAAAAATTCAAATCAACAGAGCCAACATTGAGACAAAAACTATGATCATTTAATCATAGTTTTTGCTTCTAAAAACTATTTAGTTAGTTAGCTTTTGTCATGGAAAAATGCTCATTAAAAATATTTTTCATCATTTTTTTCTTTTTTTGACAAAATGAAAAATTGCTTCTTGATGGGGGAAGAGATGCATTGGTATTGACAGTAAAATAAAATACACACATTATCTGAAGAGGAGAAGTGGATTCAATTCGGACGATTACAGGGAAGTGTGAGAAGTGGTATTGCCAAATAAAGGCAATTTAAATTAAAGTCAAATTCAAATTACACTCACCAACCACTTCATTAGGAACACCTGTGCAATCTAATGCAATCCAATACAACAGTTCTGCTATAAATTCTACATTTACAAAGCTTATACATTTTCAGTTTTTGTTGACATTGTCAGAAAGGTGATAATGTTTATTATTGAGGTTGTAGTGGGAGGTAGTGGTGTACTAGAGTGTGTTATATTGAAAAATGTTCCTAATATTTTGCCCCCCTCATGTATGTTAATGGAGTGGACAAAGTATTAGGAACACCATTTAATATAATGCCCTCCAGTACACCACTACCATCCACTACAACCTCAATAATAAACATAAAGAAGAATTATCCCTTTCTGACAATGTCAACAAAAACTGAAAATGTATAAGCTTTGTAAATGTAGGATTTATGGCAGAGCTGTTGTATTGAATTGCATTAGATTGCACAGGTGTACCTAATGAGGTGGCTGGTAAGGGTAGAATCAAGTTGCCCATTGCCAAAGCATGACAACCCATTTTAATATATGTCAAATATCAGGAGAATGACATGACCACCTAAAAGCATTTACCAGGGTACACTAAACATCTGTTATGTTTCATTTGAAAACAGTCTAAATCAACTTTGGTAAACACAAAAATCTTGGAGTAAATTTATTAAAATGACACTAATTGACTATAACATGTAAAAATGTTGAAATTTATCTTAAATTAAACTTATCTTATTTATAATTTATGCAGAATTAGAAGGCTACACCAAGAAAGCCACATAGTATTCCAGTTAGTATGCTTCTTCACGCCAGGCATATGTTTCTTCCAACCAACTGTAAGAAAGTGCACCAGAGCTCTTAAAGGTGTTTGCATGGTCCAATTAACACCAGATGCTAGCCCTTAGCTAACTTACCGAACCTCATAATGCACAGACCTCCAAGGAGTGAGCATGGTCCAGTTAGCACCAGATGCTAGCCCCTTATCTCACAGTCTTTAGCCAAAAAAAATGTGCATAAATTAGTTCCACTTGCCTGCCCTGGCCACCTCTATATTTGCACTGTTATAAGCCTGAGACCAACTTAAACAGAGGAAATGAAACTCTGTATGAAACCAATTGATATTGTTTTCTTAATACCTAACCAAACCAAATAACAAATAATGGATGGATTGAAATATTATGTTTTATCAGCCACATTACAGGCATAATGGTACTATAGTAATCAACCCCTTGATTGGATAGCAATTATAGTAAGTATGCACAAAATGCAAGTAGTACATTAGGATACAACCACTCTAATAGGCCTCAGAACATAGATGGCAATCAATACATACATTACAGTAGGATTAAAGGTATTGTGAATACAACATGCTAACCTGTAAAAAAAATAAAATAATCACTGTAATTTCTTTGTCAAATCATGGAGCTTCAATCAATTTCAGTGATTACATCTTAAGTTTTTAACACTGGATGGCACATTTTTCTAATTAATTTCAATGGGTTTAAAGCATGTTTTGTGTGACTTTTGTTGTATTTACCCAACATATCTTGCAGTTTTTGACAAGGGCTCTAAATGCTCTGAGTTAGATAAACTTCTGCTCTGAGCAGACAAACACTCTAGGGCACTGTGGCTTTTTCTTGGCTATCCAATCATAAAAGCGGGTTGGCCATCCCAACTGCACTGTCAACAACAGAAATGGAGAAAAGGCTAGTAATTCTTATTACTGACCACCCAGTGCCACAGTATCTGATTTAACTGACAAAATTGCCACGACATAAACAACAAACATCAAGCTTGGAGGAACATTTGTGGGCACTTGAACTTCTGGGTAAATTTTTAGATTTGTGTTTCAGCCACTACTGTGTTTTTGATTGCCTTGACATAGCTGCTGTAAATACTTACTGTATGTCTACTGTGGCACACAAGTAATTGATAGCTGATTACATGCTGCCTAGCAACAACAACAAAAAAATGCCTCAGTGTGATTGAGATCAGAGGATCAGGGGGGGCATGTGCCTAACTTTTTCCAATACGATCACCGCCTACAGCCTACAGTATTATACTCTTATAGCGCAAGTATACATCTTAGTTGTGCCTGTGCCTCAAAGACAGCTTTTGCCACAAATCAAACAAGATACTCTTCATCTAAATACACATTCCCATTCATAGACAAACCTTCACATAAACCATACCAGATACCACTGATTAGATTATCTTAGATAAATCTTGGAAGAATGATACATCACACTATTCTTTGGGAACTATACAGTGTTTGCTCTATATCGTTCACAGTATCTCCATTACTCAGATTTTAGTGAAAGAGCAGAATGATATATTTCCACAGTGTGTTTTGTTTTCCAGAACACATTGACCAGACCAGGGGTCAGTAACCTTAGGCATGTGTGCCACCATTGGCTCATGGTAGCTTAACCAGTGGCACGCTAGTAATAAGTGTGCAAGAGAGGAACTTTTTTGGAAATGGTGGATTGCCCTCTCAGCTGCATGCCAAATACCCTCTATTGGTGGTTGCGTGGCCTGTTATTTACAGTCGTTTGATTGATTTTTTTTCCGTTCTGCATTCCACAAAGACCCAATCAGAGGCAGAGCATGGGTGCAGGGGTCTTTGCAGAATGCGGGTGGGAAAAGAATAATGCTGCTGGATTGGGCTCTGTAGACAATGGCAGGCTCGCTAGCTAAGAAAGCTAAAGTAAAGGTTTTGGCATTCCAGCCCTCGTGGACAGAAGAGTGGGGCTTTGTGTTTCAGAATGACCATGCTGAATGTACTTTATGTCTTGAGAATGTTGTTTGCCAAACGTTGAGTGTTAAATGCCATTTTGAGACCAAACACGCAAAAACTTTCAAGGACAGACAAGGCTGAATCCATGAAATGTTCCATGTCCAGGTATGGGAAGCAAGTAAACACCCAAAAAGTCTTTGCCACTGCTAAAAATCATGCCACTGAAGCAAGCTATCGCATTGCTCATTGCATTGCGAAGGTGGAAAGCCATTCACTGATGGCATGTATATCAAGGAGGCTTTCCTCTGTAGCTCAGAGGTTTTGTTTGATGGCTTACCAGACAAAGAGACAATAAAATCAAAATTTAAAGACATTCCCATGTCAACCAGAGGTGTTGAACGATGCATTGAAGAAATGGTAGAAAACAGACAACTGGTTTGAAAGAAGCCATGGTATTTAGCGTAGATATGAATGACCTACAATGTTTGGCAGTCATGGTAAGATACTGTGATTTGACTGTGAGGGAAGAGCTCTGCTGCTTAAAACCAATGCCTGAAACAACAAAATGTGAGGGCATAGCCAAAGTTTTTATTGAGTATTTTGAGGAGTGAGGGATTGACATTAACAAGATTTTTGCTGTGACAACAGATGATGCCCCCGTCATAGTCGGGAAACAGAGGGGAGCAGTCACATTAATTGAGGAACAAGTTGGTCATCCCCTTACGAAACTCCACTGCATAATCCACCAAGAAAACCTCTGTGCAAAGATGTCAAATTCAGATCTTAATGAGGTCATGGCTACAGTGGTGAAGGTTGTTAATTTCATAGTAAAGCAATCCGTTCTGACAAACTAACAGTTCCTGCTTGAGGAAATGGACTACTCACACAAAGATATCCCACCCCACTCAGTGGTTAGGTGGCTAAGCTGCGGAAAGGTTTTGGAGCGGTTTCTTGGCTGCTTTAATGTCATAAAGACCTTCATGGCTGAAGAATGCCAAAACTATCCAGAACTCGAGGACGAGAAGTGGGTATGAAACTTACGTTTCTCACAGATATAACTGGATACCTCAACAATTTTTTCAAGTGAAGTTGCTACCTTTTATTACCGTTACTTTCCACTACTTCAGACACTTAAGGGAGCTGTCCATGCAGCACAGAAAATATATCAGTGGGCTTGAGTCCGAGTTCACAACGCGATTTGGGGAATTTCAGAAGTATGGACCTGTGTTCTCTCTTTTGGATCAAACCTGATAGCTTTGATAGAAATGAACTGGATTTATTTCTGATAGACTGGCTGGACACACAGAACATGGTAATGCAGCTGATTGACCGGAAGAGTTGAACACTGTGGGTGACAAAGTTTGCAGAGCTACTGAAACAGCTGGAATCCGCAGCAGGGCATGATCACGGAACTTGCATCTTCACCTGCTGGATATCCCTACTGAAGAAGTTTAGCTTTCTCAGGAACATTGCTTTGGCTTTGCTGTCTTTGGATCAACATATCTTTGTTATATCTATTCTCACACATGAAGAGCGTGCTCACACCCTCCCGCAGTCATTTGACAATTGACCATTCCAAAGCTTGTGTGCAACTTAAAGTGACTCAGTACAACCCCTAGATAATGGAGCTCAGCAAAGGAAAGCAGGGCCAGGGATCACATTGACTGGTAGGCATATGTTTATTTGTAGCACACATGGCTTTGCATAATGGAGCTCTTTGTCCTGGTCTCTTTTTTCATCTCAGATGTGGGTGTTTTCATAAGGATGGCAGCATTCTTGTATAGTGCTCATAGTTATGTTTGTTCCACTTAATTCTCCCTTTTTGACTTTTGCAGCCATTGTAACTCTTTGTAAATGAGGGAATGTAATTGAAAGCAGTATGCTGAAATGGGAACTGTGCATATAATTTGTAACCACGGGGGGTAAAAAAACATTACAACTATTTGTTAAGTTTATAACTGATGAACGTGATTGGTGGAAGGTGGGTAGGGTTAATGATTTCAACTCAGCTGTGGCTGTTTTCATAAAGATGGCAGCATTCTCATGCTCATATATAATTACAATGTCCTGATTATGGGAGAAAAATGTTTATCAAAGATGTTGCTATGCACATTGCCTATATTGGTGGAATAAAATTACAGATCTGTTGGAGATTTAAATTTCAATAGGGTGTCATAATTAAGCTCACTGTTAACTCTAATGTTGATGTGGCACACTGATTAACAAGAAAATTTAAAAATGGCACTTCATATCAAAAAGGTGGACCAGACCAACAGTGATGTAACAATTACATGTCAAACAAGTTGTGACTGATTTTTCTTGCGAGGAACTCACAGCAGACAACTAGTAATGATAATGAAAAAGATATTGAGACCACAAACATATCCTCAACACCTCAACAGCTGAGCGAGATCAGTTCACAATACTCAGTACTTCATACCAGCGCAACAAGAGCAAAGCAGGGGAAGGCAAACAAGGGATAAGCACACAAGGGGGCTGTCGGACTGGCAACAGATGGTGCAATGTGACCAACCTATCTACTCACAGAAAACACTGACAATCTGCCTGGGAACACAGAGGGCTGGCAGGGACTAAACTTTGGATGTTGTCAATGCGTAAGAGTGAAATGCATGATTAATGGCAACTTGCCACATTCCAAAACACTAGAGAATGAGTCCCAATAGAAGCCATACTGAACCTTAAATGGTGTAATACAGTTCCAGAATTCCACTACCAGCGCTAACAAGGTGCTTAATAATATCTGACCAGAACCTCTCTACTTTTTGGTATCACAACAGAAACCCTAACCAGAACAGTGGCCTGGATCTAATGAATACTTGAACAAACAGAAGTACTTGCTAATCCACTACCCACATGTTGTATGTTATATGTATGCACAAATATGGAGGTGGGTATAAATGACTTTTTCCCTGTGATGCACTTTGTGAGAGAACACTATTTCATGCTTGGAGAAAGCGTGGCGTTGAATCTCAAATTATGCCAATTAGGCTAATGTTGTTTACTGCTTAGTCTCCAGTGCTGAATGGCTCAAAGGAATGCCCACCACTGAAGAGAACACAGTGACAAAGAAGCAGAGCAAGAGCCAAAGGATGATTTCTCAACAGCACAGAGACACAATACAAGTAGAAGTCAAATTTAAAATAATTTTCTGACAGTCTTTATGGCCTAAATTGAATAATGTTGATAATATAACTCTTATTTAATGTGTCACTTCTTCACATGTGTATTTGGTGTGTTTCAATATTGCCGAGTTTTTATTTTGGTACACAAAATACATACAGTACCAGTCAAAAGTTTGGACACACTTTCTCATTCAAGTGAATTGGAAGGTGTGTCCAAACTTTTGACTGGTACTGTATGTCTTGGCTTAACAGTTAATGAGATCCCCTAAAGTAATTTTTAAAGACCAGATAAGCGTGGAACAGATGAAGCAATGGCATTTCCATCCCTTTAAGCACAGGTTATTTCTAAGTGCTCAGATTTTCACACATTCTGAAAGATATGGAATGCTCATAGGTGTTGATTTGGGTGTTTCCCTACTGTCTTTCTAGGGTTGGGTCCCAATCATTCAGTCATAAAAGCGATTTGCGAGTACTGCTTACCAGAGATCTTAAATGGTGGCAATAAATTTGCAAGTCCTACAGGGGTCTCACATGCTCATGTATGGGTCGTAATTATGCAGTTTGTTTTGATTAGTGAAATGTGTGAGTGTGAAGAAATTATCTCATGTTGGCAGTTGCAGCTTGCATGTAGCAAATTTGGTAAAACAGATGTTGGTACATATGTCAAAATACCTGGATTTGCTAATTTCCACTGCTAACTAATCTTTTCTAATGTTTGGGGGGTTTATTTGGACAGCTTCTAGATGCTTGTCTCTGAAATGGCTGCTGTCAACCATAACACCTACATCTGCCTAGTGTATGCTGGGGTAGGCTCCAACTGATAATTGTGCTACTTCCCTTTTCCATGGCAAGAATGACAGCTTTGACAACAAAATTTGTGACAGTTCTCAGGTTAAGTGTTTTTTATTACATGCTCCTTTTTTGTAGATCTGGGCTCAGAATTCACAAGTGCAGACCTAACTACACTCCAAAGTATTAATCACAAGCATACTCATTCTACTAAAATTTCAAATAAATTTACAGTGTGTTTAACCTCTCATTAAAATAATTACTACAGTAAACTAACAAACACAATCCAGAAACTAGATTTATCTAGCATTGTGGCTGCTTTCTCCATGGCTTGTGACAGAGAGGATATAATTGATGATTGTCTAGTTGAGTGACTATACTTCTAATTCACTTAGCACAGTCAAGCAGAGGGGGACTCATCTTGTTCTTGAGTTTTGTACTAATGAACACCCTTGCATCCGCTACCCCTCCACCCACACCTCCCCTCAACACATCGCTGTTTATGTCTTTCTGTCCCTTCTTAATAGTTTGAGGGAGCTGTTCTAATTCCATCAACAGCCACTCACTATAATGATTAGTGCCAGTCCACTGGTGGCCTGGAGGTCGATCAGTTGTTTGTTGACGTTGCTCTGAAGTAGTGCTCAGCTGCAGTGTCTGACTAAACAGACGGAAGATGCGAAAAGCTGGCTCGGCGGTTGGCCGAGTGTGATTGTATACACTGACAGCAGGTGATTGTAGATTATTAAAATTACATACTTGGATGTGAGAAACAAGTGACATGCTGCAACAGTACAAGACACACAATGAGTCTTGTTTATCAAGCATAAAATACAAGACCTTCTAATAATAAACAGACATGGCCTCATTTCTCGACGAAATGGCTGATGTTATCATATGTGTCAAATACGCACCCAACAAGACTGCTCAGGAAATAGAATTTCAACAAGGGGGGAAATACTACACATTTGTGCCCATGGTCTATCTGCTGACATACAGTACATACTCCCCATACTGGCCTAGGATCAAATTTAACAGAACTCTCTCCAGTGCCTTCCTTCTAGCTTTCTCATTTCCAATCTGACAAAAAAACATGGTTTAGAATCAATACGTAGAGTAAAGAAAACACTACATGTAAACCACTTCCGCTGTGTGTCCACCATTCTGGAAAGTATCTATAGATACATGATACAAAATTGAGCAAAAAGACAAAATAACCATGCAGATGCAAACAAAAATGTGTTAATACTGTCTTAATGAACATTGCGATTGTACTGAAATGAGCCTGAAGTGAGATGATTAGGCACAAGAACACATGTAGGAGAGAACCTTAAAAAAAAGGCAAAAACCACTTTGGGTGTATTTTGCTTGTTTTTTGGTGTATTCTGCTTTTTTGCAATCTTACCCACAGTCAGATGGGAAAATCAATACCAACACAAGACATACAATATGAATTTGTTAGGTTACTGTCTATTGATGATTTGTCATGAGCTCTACCACACACTTTGTCTGGAAAAACAACTGTGTGGAAATAAGTTTTGTTATGTGTGTGTGGCTTGGTTAATTTATAAGACAAACAAATGTTAAAAGGTACATTATTTGCTTTTGCCAGGCTGCCAGCTGTAGATTTATCTGGCATATCTACATAATTTACATATTTTAAGCTTTGCTACCATCTGAAACAGCTGAAGTGTTTTGCATCACACAGAATGAATAATGTCCCTTCAAATTTCAGTCAGACTAAAGCTCATAAAATGCATGACGAACCACCAACCAAAAAGCTTGTACAGCACAAATGTACCCAAGGGAGCAGCACCCCTCTAGTTAGCTACATTTTCTAAGCCACTGGTTGAGATACATTGCTAGGGCCCATTAGAAAATTTGTGTGCGGACTCCTAAGGAAACAGAGCATTTTGAGCTAGGCTCACTGTCAAAGCATCCCCACAGCACTTTCATCTACCAGCTTGCTCCCACCCGCAGCATTGCATGACAACTTTGGCTGCAGCAATACTGGCAAGATCCTGCAGACCCTGAAGGAGTCATGCAATTATGCATCCCTGTAGCCATGATATTCGGAATTAAATAAAGAAGACTAGAGGCTGCCTTGGTTGTACTGTCTTTATGTAAGAGAACCTCCAGAAAAAACAAACTGTTGACACAAGAGGAGACAATGCGTGAGCAAGATATTCGGCTATAGCTTCTAGTGAACATCACAAATAGGTAAGAAAAGAAGAAAAAAACTTAAATTTGAAGCAAATGAATTGCAGAGGCTACACCTTCATAATGTTACCATTTGACTTTAAAAGAAACTTGACAATCAGGCAGTTAAAAATTCCACAGAGTTTCAGCAAGTACTTGAAATTCAATGTACTTCGGAACTGGGAGTACTTAGATCCTGTAGGTGGTCTGCAGGGTTGTACAGCTGCCGAGGAATACAGATACTTATTGGCGTACCAGGTGCACTCTACTGTGCAAACACTGATCCCACAGGATATTCCAAAATGAGATGATACTGCCCCCATACATATAGAAAATAAATACAAATTCATTAACAGATCTAAATAAGGCTTCAAGAATGATCATTCAAGACTCATATAACAGCATTTGGAGGACCATTAAAACTAGTCTGGAGCACAAATGAATATTCAATATGTATGTTCTGATGCTTACATTAAGGTCCGGTGTGTTGACATTTGTGTATTGACAAAATATTGTGTTTGTTATTTTACCCTCCATATGTGTTGCTGATACATAAATAGTCTACCTCTCTTCCAACAATAGAAAAAAATATTGTCAATAATTGCAGCTCCTACCAACAATGAATGTGACAATTAACTCTGAAAATGAATTCAGAATGCCTGTTTGTGCCGCAAAATAAGGAGAGCCAGAAAATCCCCACAAAATCACTCTGACACAGTCATTGTGTTCATAAAGTCGGCCTCTATTCAGTCAAGGGAATCAGTGGAGCAGCTATAATATTTGTCTCTTGACACTATTACAACAGTTTGGGTCTCTGGTTTCTTTATGAGAAAGAATTATTCACTGTCTACAAGCACATCTGTACTGTTCAAGATGTGCAAAATAAATGTGATGTAAGGTACAATGTATAATATGGTTATCAACTAGAATATCAAACACCACAATGTTTGAATTTTATATGTAAACATCATTTGCGTTGAACACATCAATGTTGTATCCTTTACCATACACAACCACACACATACATTCAGGTTTATGAGCATATTTGTGTTTCCTTTCAAATATCCAGCATCTTCTTAAGCATCAGTATTTCCAGGACAGTTCAGCACTATATTGATTTGACAGAAAGGAGAGGAAACAGCACAAGCAAAAGAAGACAATAGAAATACAAGTGTCTAATGTGGAGAAGGCAATGAGACAAAGAGAGAATGTGGTGCACAAAAGACACAAAAATCTCAGATAATGTCTCGACTGAGTCCCTATTAGGTTCAGGGCTCTTATCTCAGTTTTTCCTTTTTTTCCCTTCCTATTCTATGATTATCCCACAAAACCAAAAACAGATCCAGAGTGGTTGAAAAAGCAGCACAAGTCACAACAGCACCATTAAGACCATATAATTCTGATGGGGAGAGTTCCTTCCAAGTCTTATCAAACAAACAAAGTCATTAGGTGCAACATTTTCTAAATTCACCTATTATATTATTCAAAACAATGCTGCTTTTGCATTAATGGGCACATATAATTTGGCAGGTAAATGCTTTGTAAATTTAAATCAAATTGCAATATGCTGTTTGCCTGGAATTCCCAATTTCCAGCTTTTGTACTACATCTCTGTGAGAGTAAGAAACGGAGAGCAGGGGAGACAGTGTGGGTGTTTATGTGTGCATGCATGTATATCTGTGTGTGCGTCCGAGCGTGTGTGCATCTTGTTCATGGCAAGAAATCAGCTCAGTTTAGCACATAATGGAAATGTGAATAGCCCAGAGCGTCTCTCTCCCACACAGGGAGAAAAACTGGCTGGGAGCAGGCTGCATCTTTCCAAATCCAAACAGTGAAGGGGAGTTAGCTAGGTTAAAATCCTGCCCCATTTCTCTGCCTCCCTGGAGCGTTTCACAGCTCTGCCCATACATTACTCAAACAGGTCATCCAAACAGGTCTCACTAGCAGTCTGAAAACATATTCACACAAATATGCGCACACATGCTATGCACATGGCTAAGCACACACACTTGTAGGTTCAGTGAATAGGTGACGTTGCTCATATTATGACAGATGACATCTTATATATGGATCCCTTAGCACGATAACCCCAAAATGTTATGCTTAATTTAATAAACTCTTTTTCAGATGCAATTTTAACACATTTTCATATTTTCCTCCATAAAAGGTTACCAAAATCAGTACATCATATTACTGTAACATACTACCACTTGAATTTTTTCATTCTTCTTCTGTCATGCAGCACTGACCAGGGCATTACCTGTGTGCCCAGAGGGACACGATGAAAAGTCAGACTTACGTGCTACTTCTAGAGATGCGTTTCGGCTTACGGCCTCTCCAAGATAGTTTCTGGCTACGCACACATAGCTGCCATCGTCAGGCTTGCTCCGTCGTCCATGGACGATGCGTAGGAAGAAGAGGGACCCGCTGGGCAGCAGCATACGGTGTGAACGAGGGTTGTCGCGGTTTGTTTCAACTCGCTCCCCATCTTTGTACCATTCCACTGTGGGGGTTGGACGGCCCTCTGCCTTACAGTTGAGAGTGGCTGGTTCCCCCTTGGACACAATGAGGTCAGAAGGGTGCTCCACAATGCGGGGAGGAAAGTCTTCCTGGCGAAGACGAGACCCTAGAGGGAAACAGGAGTGTAAAATATTATGTTAAAGTGATAGCTGTAATATATACATGCTCATAATGAATGCATTTTAAGTTTTGACACAGAAACAACAGCAGTATGTTTGAGATAAACACAGTTAACTATTTAGTTAAAATGAGCAGCAACAGCAACTATGGCCAACAGAAACATGAACTACAAAAACCTAGAAAAAATTCTCACAGTGCAAAAACAGCAAGGCAATTCTCACTATGAATGTGTTGCAGAAATATTGTGTTGTATCTATTAAAATAAGGAAAACCTGAATAAATGGGCTTGAATAAACAATAGATGTACATAGATTTGTACATGTTATTGGCAGAATATAACCAAGTATAATTTAGTTACAGTCCTTGATAGGAAAGTTGATTAGACTCATGTTTTTACTGGCTGCACTACACGCCATGTTAATACACTCAGGCTTTAATATTTACTTTCCCAGGCAGGAGCTGAGGAGTCATTACATCTCATTAGTTTTTTCATTAACAGTTTCCATCAAACACTGACATCATCAAACATGTTGTCTCAGTGGATGTAGAACAGTGACTGCTACACTGGATTTTTCACTTTGTACTGTAATATTGCGGATATGCAAAGTACACAATTCAAGGACCTCTCATTTCTCCTTACAGGCTATATTTCCACATTAACATGCATAATATTTATATTTTAACCTGAGTATTTGATAGTCAATCCTCAGCAAAGGTCATGCAAATGTCTAATCTGGATTGACTTGATAAGAATAATGTCTTAATTTAGTGTAACCGCAACCCAGTTAACAACCCTTATTCTGCTCATTCTTTCCATTTATTTGGCTATGTGAACACCTTAGCTCAATTTAATACCGTTGCTTAAATTCTACCGCTAAATGTCACAGAGGAATGACCCAAATGTAGTGGCACTGTGTTTGTTTACAGACATGACAGCATCACAACTCTCATCTGTTTCATGGTGTATGGACACATTATAATATCAGTGTTAAAAGGTTTTCCTTTGCTGTTGTGTGCATGAAAAGAGTGTGATGTCGAAGTCACTAAAACAGACCTTTTGGACTGTCAAGAGGCAAGAAAATAAATAAGATATAAATAAATGAAAATGATGTTACACGGTCTCTAGTCTTTTTGCTTTTGATAGTGACAAATCATACAAATCGCAAAAGCAACCATGATGATTGGCTACTACACGGCAACAGAAATAAAACAGCAAATGTGAGTAAAATTTATGTGACAGTCTATAATGTTAAGAGGTTTGTTGACAAAAAGCATTCCATTAGCTGGCGCCAGCACACCAAACCATGGTGATACATTATGTTTTTAACATGCTTTTAAAACCCTATACATATGTCTCTTGGGTAAATAACATTTGTGTGGATCCACAATGACGCACAAACACTCACAAACACACAGTTTGTGGAATTCTGACTTCTTCTAATTGGTTGTCCCATTACTCAGTCTCCTCTGTGGCTAATGTAGAGTTTGAGATTTGTGTTGTCAGACAACAGAATTTAAATGAGATGATTTAAGTTGTGGGTGGCACATTGGCTCAGTGGTTGGTACAGTCATCTAATAGCAAAAAGGTCCTGCAGGGTCCTGTCAATCTGTTGCCCTGTGATGGACTGGAAACCCGTTCAGTGGGTTTGCCTGTTTTCTGCTCAATGCATGCTCCAGCACCCCATGACCCTGAATATGAATAAGTGGGGATAGAAAATGAATGGATGGATGGATGGATAGATATCTGGGATTTTTTTATGTAACACTTTAAATTAAATGTTGGTATTTTAACTGCTGAATACTCATGCATTGAGAACTGTTCAGCTTATAAATTATATGGTAATTTGGCTAGGGTCTTAAAATGCAGATTATTAATAAAGACACATGAAGAATATTTCACTGATCAAAAATGTGTATTATCTTTTAGTCTAGGACTGTCTCAAGCTGTTATGCATCAAAATTTGTGTACACTGTGGTATGTTTTTTCCACCACTAAGCCTGTTTATAGGGATCTATCCATGGTGCTGAAACAGAAACTCAAGGTCCTGCAGAACAAAAAAAAAACAAACAAAAAAAAACTTGTCAGGAACATGTTGGCTTATAAAAAGAGATCACCCTGAAAGGAGTCACTTTGAGGTTAAAACTGCATACCAGCAGTTCAGAGGAGCTCTGTTTGGGCTTATAACCAAAAGTCTAATTTGATTGTAAGGCTAAAGGCAACAATCCTCCAGGTTCTTTGTGTTATTTGAAAATCAAGTTTGAAATGTCATAACCCCAAAGTCAATACAACTGACAACAACAACAATTTTTAAATTAGTGAGACAAATAAAACACTGGCAATCTTGACAAACAGACAAGATGGCCACACCATCAATGTAATATAATTGTACACCAACTGTAAAGGCTCAAAATTATTCTCCCTAATAGATCACAGATTATTTACAATATTGCAATAGGCATAGTCAGCCAGGCACTATTAGTTGGGATGCATTGTACCTCTTTCAAACAGATGTTACACAAACTTTGACTCCTAAAAGGCTGAAACATACACTTAATTACCAGATTATTGCATAAGAATCTGACACAAGTTAATTCAACAGCATTGCACTTAATCATATTTTAGAGATGCTATGAATGTTTTATTGACATTGTGTCAGAGATGCTTTGATTCAACCCTTGTGTATGTAAACGGGGGGTGGACAAAACATTAAAAACACATTTCAGTATAATGCAGTCCAATACAACACCACCACTACACACTACAGCCCCCAAATGACCTTAGAGTTCAATCAACGCCTATCTGACATAATGTCGAAGCTTCACAAAGTTAGGATTAATTGCAGAGCATTGCATTACATTGATTTGCTTCAGACTACACATAAGTACAGTACCAAACATTCCCCTCTCAAGCAAAAAAACAACACAAAACAAACAAACAAGAAAAATACTGGCAACATGGTGGAATCATCCAACATCCACACCCACTTTACTGAAGGTGCTATCACACATGTAATACATTTACTACACTGATACACATGTATGTTCTATATGCTACAAGGCATAAAGTCCTACAAAATATTTCATGATAATGGCAACACTTCCTGTCAAGAAAGATAGATATATCTCTTAGGCTTTAGCTGCATTTGTACACATGCATAGTAAGTCCATATACGTACGAGTAACCTGTAGACACAGTCAGGGCTGAATTTCCAGACTATATGAGTAAGCATCTTCTTCATGGTATATTAGATATTTCAGCTACAGGACATAACCTCGGTCATCTGCCTGAGCAACCTGAGCATAGGTCACACAGAATATGACCAGAGATATAGACTTATTGTGAGCACAGTCTGAAATATTACAGTTTTGTAACACTTATTAGGGAGTTTATACAAGAAAGAGATCTAGATAAGTGAAATTGATTTAAAAAATAATTAACCAAGGCACATTTCCTTAAGAATACCAAAAAAAAGTTTAGTGTGGCTACCTGAACTCAATTTTTGCCGGCACACATTTCCAACCATAATACTTGTGGAAATAACGGCAATTTAAAAGCTGTCAAAGCTTGTATTCAAGTAACAGATGTGTTCAATTTAGGGCAGCCCTTATGAATAAATGAGCAACTTTCATTTCCCTAAGCCACTGAATAGTTGGCCCGGCCCAATTTTACATGAAGACTAAATTAACCAACCGTGCTATGGTGCACTGGCATGGTGCATTTGCGATTTTAAACATGTAAATACTCACGAATTTAAGAGAAGCAACAAATTCACTGTAAATCGTGTGAGATGCCATACTCGGTATCTTATTGATGCACTTAAGAGGGCAAAACCATGGGTAAAATACGCTCCAGGTCACAGCCCAGTGTGCTTTTCTAAAGCTTGATGTGGGACAAGACATCACTTCAACCTCAACGTTGTATTCATGAACTTACCGTCGGTTTGGGTGTACAGAAGTCCACAGAGAAATAAATACTGTAGAGGACCCATTCTGGCATATTGGCCCCGTAAGCTATCGGCGCATGAATTCCTCTTCAAGCGAAAAAAAACAATCAATGAATCAATCAATCCTGTCTTCACTTGCGTCACTTTGTGACAATTTACTGTTTCAAGTTAGTGAACTAAAACAACCGAAACAGGTATTTCAGTCGCTGAACCAAATCATTCTCATTCACATGTCCATTCTTCCTCTCCAAGAGCGCACCAGTAAGCAGTGGTCTGTCGACTCGCCGATCACGTTGAAATTTCTGCAATCACCAATTGCAAACATCACCGACGCCCAAAGACACTCCAGTTACTGACGGCTTCCCCGTCCGACCGCATTCTTCTGACACTTTTACCGGGTCCGACCGCAGGGAAACGCATCCATCCTCCTGCGGGACAAGTTGAGGGATGAAAGGTGGAGACGGGATTCAGTCAGAGGTGAGTAGCTGCACGGTGCAGCACAGCACAGCCCCTCCTCTCCACTCCGCTGCCCTGGGAGAAACTAACACATAGGCCTACAATAAGTCTGATAGCAACATTTAGTCTTCAGTCTTTCCGAGAGACACTTCAGTTCGTGAAGAATTGGATGCTGATGATGATGCTAATTAGTGTTTCTTTTCCTCTTTTCCTGGGGACCATTTAACACACCCAGCTGATGAATTTACTAGACAGTGTTTGTAACATGATCAATATGAACTTAAATCAAAGTAAACTGCACTGGACATTTTGTGTTTTCTTTCAGTCTTTCCTGCACAGTTTAGATGTATTAACACTACTTACCGTAGATTTTTGAAACAAATAAATGGGTTGCTGTGAATATAATATGCAGTATTTAATTATTGCATGATTGTTTTTATTTGCATTAAATGTTACTTTCTTATACAGGACTGTTTCTTCTCATCTTTTCCAAAAACCTCATTAACATGCAACATCCGGGTACAATCCTGTGTACATATGAAGGACAGTGACAGATGCCAGGTTTACTTTTACACATTCAGTAAAACATGACAATCCACTTATGAAAAAAGCATCCCCAGGTAATGCTCTGGTATGCAACATTGCAACTGGAATCAGAGATACACTATATTTGTCACTGGAGCCATTTTGTTCAACAAACACACATGCCTGATCTGTTCTGCAGATCCCAAAGAGTTGATGTATTTCTGTATTATTATTTCTTTTTTTCTATTAATTCTAATGCTTTCAGTTCTACGGATAGGTCTGAACCATCCTGCCAAATAACACATTGAGTTAAGTAAAAAAAATAAATAAATAAACAGAGCCCTCTGGTTTTACTGGCTGATGTTTTAATTTAATGGTAGAAAAGCTATTACAAAGGTGTACAGCTGTAAAGAAATGGCTCCTCATTCCTGCCCACTGCCTGAGGTGCTTATCCTGCCCTGTCGTCAATACTGCTCAATATTGTCAATAACATTATAAATGCAGCCTCGCCGTGAAACCAGAATGAGCTAGGCTGTATCAGGTGCTATTGATCCAGAGGGTGAAATTAAACCATTTTTGGCACAGTGTTCACGGCAGTAGATCGAATAATAATTGTGGACGATGGCTAAATCGAGTCTGTATGAAGGGGGTGCAAAGTGAACACAATCATTTAAATTGGATAGATCTCATCCATCAGAAAATGATGTTTTCAATAGAATTTTCCTGTTAGATTGTTCTTATAGCAGCAGCTCAGTTCATGGTGTTGTGGAGACCTTTTCCCTCTCAACAGATTTTCAGTTATACGTCAATGGTGCAAGCCCTCACCAAACCTGAAGTGCAGAAACTGTTAAGTGGCATTTTTGAAAAAAAAACAAAAAACTGAGAGATAGAGAGAGAGAGAGAGAGAGAGAGAGAGAGAGAGAGAGAGAGAAAGCACTTTTCCATACTGAAAAAAATAAAATTCAGTGGAGGATTTATAGTGAGTAACTTGTCACCAATTGACTGTTCTTCAGATTTCATGCAGGGTGACCTTAACCAATTGCACTTGCACTTCCTGTCTGTCAGAAGTGCAAGGAGGGGATAATAAATAGGCTTTTCAATAAATTAATAACCTCACAAAATCCATCAAGGTGAACTTTAATGATCTGAGAAGGAAACTTCAAGAACATGGTTAGTGCTAATTGCACTGAATGACTTAATGCACAGTGATGCTGCTACAGTATTCATTATTAGCTGTTAAAATGTTAGTATCAATCGCATATCGCTTCTCACAGAGAATTGGAAGAGAAAACAATAGACATACAAGGGAACTGCAATGGAGCTAATGCCAAAATGGTCATGTTAGAGTCTAAATGCAAGGAAAGGTTAGTGTAGAGATGTTCGAATATTGAGCACTGAAAAATATGTTGATTATCTGAACACTCTGAAATTTTATGAAATCAGACACCACTAAATCAAACTGGATTTTTTTGTAAATCCTAATACTCTGAATAATTACCATAGATTACAGAATTTGAGTTATACCTGGAGATGCAGATCATCTTTGACTAAGCTGGTCTTAGTGACACCTCACTTATGGCAAGAAGATGCAAATTAACACACCCTCTGAAGATAGGTTTAATACATCTGGGAAAAGTGCCTTCATATATTGTTGGAGGATTGACAGTTGCTTTAAAATGTAGAAATCCAGTAGAAAATGGCATATAGCATCTATAATTGCGTAATGGCATTTGATGCCTAACATAAGGTTGAAAAAAAGAATGTACGTTTATTGAGTGAGGTGATTTGATGTTTATCTTTTAAGTTGAATAAGATAAGAGAGGCAGAGAAAGACTCCATCTCTCATCACACACAGACATGTTTCCAGGCAACGTGGGATTCTGCCTTTCTCGCACAAACCAAAATCAAAAGGGCTACTGACTCTCATCAATCTACCTCTCTCTCTCTCTCTCTCTCTCTCTCTCTCTCTCTCTCTTTCTCTGTTGATCACACATAGGAGACAGTGTCAAGGTCACAAGTTTTGTCCGCACCATTACCTACTCATAACCATGTTTGTCCAAGCCAGGAGTGCTGGAGGTAACAGATGGTGTGTGTGACAGTGTGTTCAACACCAGGCATGCTCAGCCTTAGTGAGAGTAGACATGTGTCTTGACCACGAAGTCACATACACAAGTGACAAACCTCTGTCTAACAGCTTAAGGTGTTCAGTCCAGTGAATGCATGAAACAGTGTCTTAAGATTTAAACCAGTGATCAGAGTATTTTCATATTATGTACAACTGGAGCATTTTAGTCATAGCTGCACTGCATCACACAGCTTTTTAAATTGCAGCATCAGAATATTGGAACACTGTTGTAGCTGGGTTTATTTCCAAAAATAATAAAAGTATTTTAAAGTAGTAGTGTAATAGAAAAATGACTTGCCATATTGACATATTATGATATACAGCATAAATATGTATGTCATACAATAAAATAATTACATTTATTTAAATAACCCTGGCCTTTAAACAAAGAATGTTATCTAATACAAGACAGAGGGAAACCTCAAAATGTTGTTTCACTGTGACCTTAAGCTCCATTAAGCAATACTTTTCACATTAACAACCATTACAACCATTTCGTCAGCAGATTTATAGTACTACAGGTCCTACTGAGAATGAACACCCCAGACTGCAGCTCAGTACTTTCAGCTGGTTTCAGCTCACTGTCTTTACTGAGACACTATGGCTCTCAAATAACTCCATAATCAGTTACATTATAAAGTATTATATTGTATGACCCATCAATGGCAGTGACTTGGGCCTTAGGTGGCTGTGGTTAGTTTCTGCCTCAAGCATCTCTCCAAATTGTTCAAATTGGCTGACTTCCACAAACTATTAGGAGAATGTGTGGGGGTCTTTTCATGGCCATCAGAGGTGGTGTGGGGCTGACAAAGGAGGGGAGACGCCAGCAGACAGTGGAAGAGGGAAGGTCCAGCTGACTGATCAAGGGGCAAATCCCTGTGAGGGATTTCCTGCTTGAACAGTCTCCACACAACACTCCACAGTAGGCTTTGCTACAAGTTATGAAAATTGATGGTCAGGTGGCAGTGTAACATACTTGGACAGCATCACTGTGATATTGAAAAGTCTTACAGAGTAAAATGACACAATTTGGCTCATTGTCATCCAATGGCTGTCACCTGGTGTAAGAAAAGACACTAAATCAACTGGAGGATAAATTTTCATTAGAAAATCACACAGATACTTCTAAGTGGTGTGCTGCTGTCAACTTGACAGGTTATATCATCAGTTATTAACTGACTGAATGGATGTTTTCCATTAAACACCAATGGTCTGGTTCTTAGAGATTAAAAAAATGATACACTTTACCCTCTTGTTTAATATCACAGACCCCCTGGAAGGAAATCCTTGTTTCCTTAAATCCTGCTTAAATAGAGTTGGGAAAATACCACAGGCACTGGCATAATGTGCACTTACTTATCTTGCCATTTGATCTCACACACACAATTAAATGTCTTTGTTAGCCAACATAGTTATTAGTTAGGAAAAGCTGTTGAATTCATCAAATATGTTCACAATGTAGGGTAGTGTAGAAAGAAGTACCATGGTGTGGGCAGCAGGTGTAGATGACACTGTAGGATTTGTTTACAAGTAACTTCACTTTGAAAGCATGTCATCTACCACATGTTTAGAGATCACTGTATGTCACACCACCTGTTCTATAGCAGAGGGCATTGCCCATGACCCTAAAATGTTGTCCTATATCTGAGTTTGAGAAGGCAGGATCCTTTGGACCCCACAACAGGTGGACACTAACTGAATACAATCCAAAGCAACAATCATGCAATTCTACCATTGCTAAGCTTGGTCTGTTTTACCACTGCATTTTTTGATTTGTTTGCTATGCTGATTATAATGCTTTCCAAAGCAGGAGACAATATGTACATTGTCTCCTGCTTTATATTTTACAGGTGATCAAGTCATTGTGTCCTGTCCCTGTACCTACAGTATGGTCCAGAATGATTTCTGGACAGAATCGTGGTCAGTGGTTTCACTTTACAAACAAGGCCAGAGTAGGCTAACTACTCCGCATTATTTAATAAGATCCCATGACAAGTTACATTATTTATCTCTAACTGACAGATGGTTCGAAATAATAAAGTTATGTTAATAATGTCTTGACAATATAGTTTCAAGCTCTGGACTGTTCTATAAATCTCACACTGTATCATATACCTTGGGACACTTTGAAAAAATGTGCAAAGGACTCTTAAAATCAAAACTAGACACCACAAGATGTCTCTTCTCAAGAGATGTAGTTTTTCTTGGAGATGAGTGGTGTTGTCAATGCATTACTATCACTTTATTCCCTTGCTGTGGACACATTGCTTCCTCTGTATACTTTCACGCTCCACAAACCACCATTGAACTCCTGACACACCTTGCTAGAGTGGAGAGAGAAGGACCCAATCCTACCAACTCCATTTAAATGCTTTCAAGGTGAAAAAGGCCCCATTCAGCGTCTGGAAAAGGTACTTTGGCGGACGCTAGTGAGATATCTCTCTAGCTATATACATATGGAGGAGAAAGAAAGAGTTCGTGTTTAATCAGGCACAAGGACATTTACACAATTTGTTTCTTCCCATGGATGAGCACAGGAAAAAATAGAAAAACAAGGAAGAAAACGCTGAGAGCAATATGAGGGAGAAACCCCAAGAAGCACTGTGCTCTTAACATTTTCAAAGTGGCAGATAATAGACTTCTCCCATGCGTGTAAACATTGCATTTCCATAGAAATGGCCTCTTTCTGTGTCTCAAACAGGTAGTTATGGGTGAGAGAGTTACTTGGCACTCACCTCTTAATCTTGTTAGATGCTCCTAAAACGGCACTGTTTTCTGGTTTAAAAAGGACATGGAAAAAATTTAGTAAGAGACTCTTAAAGAGCATGTGTCAGTGTTGGTAATTAAACAGCTTTGAACAATAGTACTTTCAATCACACAAGATTTATTTTATTGGTCTGTTGATAGAACTGACAACAGTTTACATGGCTGCATGTCATATTTAAATGATTTTCTTTTATTTCAACATATTTACTACAGTTCCATAGTTTGCTTTAATGGCTCCAAGCTGCTAAGCAATTGATAAACATTAATACTGTATGTAACTCTATGATTCTTTGTAGGATTTATAAAATTGAAGAAACACATTTTATAAAATATGTGTTATAGTGTATGTGAATTCACTCTAATGTGCATTTAAGGCTAAGAATTTGGTAATCTTCAAATTGAAATAGCATTCTGAAATCAAGTAATGTTACTTGGTGTAAAAAAATAGGTTAATGTTTATGTATTTCTACCATGCTTGCCATTTGTTTTCTAGCAGAGCATTTTTATCCGTAGCATTGCTAGTACATATTATCTGAGGTTTGTTTGTTTTTCGCATTGAAGGCAACATTTTCTAGTTAAATCAAGACAGACCAGTATTATAATGTTTAGTTTTTGTTTATCGATTTAATCCTTAGAAATATGGTTATGCCTAAACTGATTATGCAGTATCTTGGAGGGCCTATTTAACGGGGACGAGGAGTTCATTATCAATCTGCATAGAGAGAAGCTATGTAGCTGTGTGAGTTCAGTTTGAGATTATCAATTATCAATTTTCTACATTCAGACAAAACAATTTTGTCTGATGATAACTGATGTGAGTGGTGGTATGTATTCTTATTATGACAGTAAACTATTTCTAGTTTGTGTTTTTCATCAAAATCCTAACAGTGCTGTCCTGATCCTTTATGATTACTACTAATGAATACATCCCAGTGGGTCCAATTCAAAAGAAAAACAGCAAAATCTTTTGTGTGGCTAATGAAAGATGTGTAGTAATAATCAAAGAAATGATTACTGCACATTGTGTCTCATTTTAGTGCAATAGTTTTGTGTCATCACTCTGGCATCTGTCTGTGTAGGCACAGTCTTGAAAACATAATAACTCACGAACAATACATGCCAGAAACCTAATACTTACACCACAGGTTTCCCCTAGAAACCTGTCTTGCACTCCTCTATAGTAGATGATCTGATTAGATTTTGGAGGACTTTGCTCCATAAATTTGCATTTCTGTAAGGAATAATACTTTTATTTTCATTTTTTTCTGTCAGGCAGCACCTCCATTTCTGTGGACACACTTCTCTCCTGGATAAATGGTGGGCTGCTCCATTAACGGGGCCATACTGTATGATCCAAGCAGAAGAGTTCAGGTGTGTCAGGCAGTGGGAGTAATAGGGACAGTGAGTTTGACCAGCAATTTTGTGCATCAGTTGCAACTCTTTTTTTCTGGTTAGTCTTCTGTCTGGCCCTAACCTATGGTCGTGAGGTTCCTGAGTAGTGACCGAAAGAATGAATTTTGAATACAAGCGAACCAGGGCATCACTCTGCGTGACAGGGTGAGGGACTTAGTGATCCAAAAGGACCTTGGTATTGCTGCTCCTTCACATTGAGAGAAACTGCTTAGATAGCACAGGCTGACCCCCAAGGGCTTCACCAAACACAATAGGAAATGTAGTGAAAACAATTTCCTCTCCTATAAAAAGGTATGCCATCGTGTAGGTCATTGTTTTAATTGAAACTGATTTACTGACTTAACTTCTAAAATAACTGAAAATAATAAGATGCCTAACACGACCAAACCTGAGCATCACTATTGTTGCTTACATTTCTTCAGTTCATTAGTAGTCAAAAATTTAACTTCTACATTGTTTTCACTAATTAGGTAAATATTCTGTACTTAATTACACAAGTTTTCTGTCATTGGTCTGAGGGAGTGTTGGATAACTGACTGTTTATGAACTTGGGGAAAATAAATGAAAAATAAACCATAATATTTTTAAAAGCAAAATAAATGTAAAGTACAGACACATTTATGAAGCAGTATGTAGCAGTTAGAGGAGGGTCCTTTCAACAGTAGTAGTGTCAAAATAAGATATGTTACAACAAATAAGCAGCAAGTGGGAGCCCTTAGATTAATTAGTGTATACTTGAGGTTGCCTGCTAAAGTCATGGCTTTTCATCATAAGTGCTTAAGCCAGGTAAAGGTTTATGGCACTAGAAGCACATAATGCCTTTGGCCTATTTTTGCCTATTCAACTCCATTTACCTGTGAGCAAATGCTCTGTTTTACTAAGAATCTTGGGTTCATACTATTTAAAACAGCATCTTGGTGCAATAAATATAGTAAGCCCTGACATAACTGTAGTTGAAGCATTATATTAAAGTCAGTTTTATCCCTAGTGATGACAAAAACATAGAAATGAGATGGCGCTTGCAGGTGATATACACTTAGTGTGAAAAATTCAATACTCCTGACTCTCAACCTTGAAAACATTTTGTTGTACAGTGTTGTTGTCTATGAGACAAATGGCAGCAGAACTCAGACCTATACTCACATGAAGCCTACTACATACACTACCCTAACATTACCCTGACACTTGGGATTTCATGCATCGCCACAACATTGAACCTAGCAATTCTTATCTCACCATCAGTCTTCACAAACAGAATGATGGCGTCAAACAGAACTGGGGATGATGTATGACTCATCATAACAATGTAGCTGTGCCATTGTATCATACACAGTAAAATGATACATATCCTATGAAACAGGCTCAACAGTACAAAAGCAGCTGCTGGATATTGGAATTTAAATTGGTTAAAGAAGCAGATACGAGTATTAGATACAGACAGTACAACAGCACTTCTTTGGTCCACTTGAAAGCAAGTGTTGAAAGCAAAAGTGTTCACAGAGGACACACATGGGGTACCACTGCTAAATAAAGTGATCTAGATAGTGATTGCCAATATCATTTACAAAGGTTCAAATTTTGACATGGTTTTTAAATGTGCAAGGTTGAATTGGAAGGAGAGGATAAAGCGGGGATAAGTGCATAGGGCAGGGAGGAACATGTCACCTTCACATGAATTCTGTAAAGTTTTCAATTTCAGCGGCAATGTAAGGGAATTCGGGACTTACAATATATCTCTTATGTAACCTTGAATATCAAAACACAATCTGAAGTCACCCTTTATATTACACAGCACATGCATTGTGTTAAATGGGATAAATAGCACAATTAAAGTGTTATTGCTTTTTAATCAAATAGTTTAAATTATTTGTCATATTTATTGTACATTTTAGTAACATTTCAGTTTTTTTCATAATGTAGCTTGGATGGATTCAAATACAAAACAGGTAGAGAGCCGAATGTGAGATTCACTTATAGATGGTTAAGATATGATGTATTAACTTTTAGAGCAGTGGAACTGTACCTGAATCTTCTGATCATTGACTCCTACTGCATTATACACAATTTTAAAAAATGCTTTAACCACTATATACTGTGTTTAAAAATTAACCTACCTGCTGGTCCTTGGTGCCTGATGTCAAAACGATGCTTGAAGACTTTGCAAAATGCATGGTGGTTAGAAGGGCAGAGACAGCAATTTCAACTAAAACTGAAGAAATAGCATGAAGCACTTTCTTCTCCCTGCACTCTTCTCTTGTTTCTCAGTCAGTTACATCATCAGATTCCTTCATCTCCATGTGTAGATGAAAGAATGTGTACATTGTTACATGTTGCCTGTGTTATTAAGATAATGCAAATATTGTTTATTATTTACTCAAATTAACAGCTGATTCATTTTTGCAAGGCAAGGTGTTCATGAAACAAAATCACACCAGTTGGGAAACACCGACAGGTGTTTCACTATCGAGTGACCAGCTACTGATGGCCAATGACTGTGAAAAGTTCATCTGTGGTTAATTCTGTCCAGTGATTGGCCAATTTTGCCTGATGATTTAACTGTATTTAAAATTATTGTATCTTACAGTAAGGCTTCTCAAGTTGTCTTTGACCGGTCTCCCTTCTCCCTACCATGTATTTTGTTCCAGTGGAATGTGTGTAGGCTACCTAAGAGCTCAACCAGAAAGGCTGTTATACAGTTTGAGGGTGGTGGGCAGTTTAGATAGGTCTTGGTGGATCTTCATTAAAAAGATCAATGTCTAAGGAGAAGCTCATTATTTGTGGCTAAATCAGGCAATAAACTGGTATATATACCATGATAGAAGATTTTATCCATAACACCCAAACATGGCTAACAAATAATTAAATAAAGTAACTGCTTACTTACAGGTACATTTCTACACCACTGCTGCACCTCTACATTATTATTATTATTATTATTATCATCATTATTATTATTATTATTATTATTATTATTATTATTATTATTATTATTATTATTATTATTATTATTATTATTATTATTATTATTATTATTATTATTATTGTTACAAATTATGTGAACAACTAGTAAAAGTGTGGGACTGGGCATCTCACCCTGATGTGGAGTGAGCATGTGAACCCCTTCCTATGGCCATCCGTACTCACAGCCCTCTATAATGCTCCAATGATTACTCCTATCACCAGACTGAATAGTAGGGGAGATAATGCGCACCCTGCAATGATACCAATTTCCAGGTGCTGGCATACTGTGCTAAATTCCAATGTTTTGAAGCATATTTGTTTGTTTTGGAAAAAGGCCTTGTACAGATTTATGACAGCTGGCACTCTAAAGATTCAAATGCTACACACAGAGATTTGTGGAACTGAGCCCATTTTTAGAAATCTCTCTTCTATTGTTTTGAAAATTGTTTTGTGGCCTGTATAGCTAATGCTTGTTTGTCCTAAACATACCTTTTGTGCTTAAATGTATCCACAGCACCTCATTAAAATGTCCATGGCATTTTTTTCAAAAGCCACACAGACAATCATCCAATTATCCAATCACAGCCTTCCCTGCATAGTTTTGAACCACTTTTTGTTTGTTTTTCTGACTTGGAACAATCTTCATGTTGGTTAGTAGATTTACATGGGGCCTGGTTCACAAAAGAGATTTGTGAGCACTTACACACAGATTGCAAATGGTGCCAGTGCCCTGTTTCACACATGATTGTCACTCACAAATTGCTACATTTGTGACTCCTACAGTCTTCTCGCATGCTCATGCATAGGTTATACTGTAAGCTTTGATTAGTCAAACATGTCAAAATTAACATTAGAGGAAATTATCTTATGTTGCAAGTTGTTGCTTGCATGTTGCAAATTTGGTGAAACGGACCCATGGTAACCCGTTACAGAAACACATACTCTTTACATGGCATGGATCCTTTTATTCAGACATGCCAACAAAGACAGCCTAGGGGCAATGCTCATCTAGAAAACTGATCTTGGAACTGAGGGAGTCCTTTTGCTACCTGCAGCCTATAGCCAGCTGAATATTGTCCTTCTGAGTTGAAATGCTTTGTAGTGATCTTAGCACTGGAGATAAGACATATGTGGAGGGCTGCCTCTTGACTGTTTAAACAGACCATGTATCCCTCTGGTGGGTGTTTAAAATACCCCAAAACAGCACTTGGCTTATTAGGTGGGCACTCATTTCTAAGGAAATAACTTTCACTATTTAATAAGGGACAAAAAGTGCAACACAGTGCTAGATGCCAGACTAACTTTCAGAACCCTTTCCTTGAGCCTCCATCGTCACCATCATCAGCATTGTTGCCTTAAAGGACGACTCCAACTGCGTTGTTCAGATGGAAACGCCCACTCAGCCTTTCCATGCTTTTTCTCAGTGGTGTTAAAGAGGCCTCTTTCTGAAGCCTCTTTAACACCACTGTGAAAGAGCGGGGAAGGACACTATGAAAGAGTGTGGAAGGACATTGTTTTCCCTTCAGGCTGGATTTATACCCTTGAGAAAAGCAATCTTTGCCAGTGCCAACTCTGACACTGAAACCTAACTGACTGACAAGGCCATGGTACAGTGAGCACCCATTATAAATATTCATTTTCTATTTCCTGAATTGTGATCATGGATGCAAATACTGAAGTTTGATTTCCTGGGTTTGAGCTTTTGGCTGGGTAAATTTTGACTTGTTTATTTTGTTTTGATAGATTTAACTGAACAGTTTGTTGGGTATTTGGGGATTTAAGGAAACCAAAACAGTTACTTTGCTTTGCAGATTGAATAGTTGTCCACCTTTCCATCTTACCAATACATCCACACATTGTACACACCCAACTATGGTAGGTACATTTTTGTCAGATGGCCAAAATAATTGTGTATGTGTACTTGCTCTCTATCACTCTTTTCTCTTTCATAGGCACATGTGCACACACACATACACACTTAAAGAGCCTGACTCTGCAAAATGTGTACTGAATATGCATTGCTGACTCGTCTGAAAGGGTATCACGATTGTATCAAGATTTTTCTCTCTTTTTTTTCTTCTTCTTTACATTTTATTTTATTGATAGATTTCTTAACTGTAAATATGACCCCAAAATCAATATTTAAAATTAACATATTATAGACTGTCACAATAAATGTTACAATATAATAAACGTGTAGAAACCTGTAGGTAATGTGCTGCTCTGTAACTAGCTGTTGTAAGGTTTTCAAACTTCACCTGAGATTCTGTCCTTTTGGTTTGTGGGTTTGGTGACACAGGTCAAGAGTTTCACCAACAGTAATAACGTTGTTTAATTAAACAGCAAGTCTGAGCAACAATCGCGGATTAAAAAACAACACCTAATGCAGGAAATTAAATATAATATCAAATTATCTTAGTTTTGTCCAATTAAGTCGTTTTCAATTCTGTGATGTTTGGAGCGTTTAAACTATAAATACTAACCGCTTGAGATTCTCCACCTCACTGACTCCGCTGCTGCTGCTGGGCTGCTGCTAGTCGACAATGTGTACAGCTTGAAGTTGAGGGTTGCCAGATCATCAGGTCAAGTATCTACCATATCCTGTTCTTTCACTCTTTATCATAATAGCACACTTTTTTGCAGAAAACATATAAAACTGGTGGTAACTCTGCAGAGATCTTACTGTTAACATTATATGGAGTTAAAGAGGCTAGATTGTTTCAGATCAGTAAAAATATTGGTAAGGACAATCCAGCAACACTTTGATATTGGTAGTGACATGTCCCCGCTGTCTATACCCAAATCTATGCCCTTGCACACACCACTCTATATTTGCATGATCTCTATATTTGTTTTAAACTGCAGTGCAGTTTTGAGACATCCTGCACTACGTCTTAAACCTACATACCAAGATTCTGCATGATGAACAGGAATAGTAGAGCTTAACTCTCTGAACTTTTTCAATTCTTTCTCTATGGTAGTTCTTATCAATACAGATGTAATCCCAGGACCACAATGTGGGTTGCAATGGCAGATTGGCGCTGTCCGTATTTCAGCTCGTTGACTTTACAGGCAGAAGAAGAAGCGGAAGCAACATTGTTTATGAGGTATTTTTATATATTTCTCGAGAACCCTCATCCAAACAATTTCACACTTACTGCACTTCCTTGGGTCCTCAGCAATACCTGCAAAGTGTGAAGTTGATTGGATAAACAGTTCTCAAGACACACGAAGGACACACATACAGACAGACAGACATACTGAAATTCATTCCCTTATAGTTATGTATTTCTATATTATCACTGAAGAGAAATGGGAAAGTATCCGTTGACAACAAATGATTGTATTGTTATTCTGTCACATCGCTATATTACATGTTTTATATGGCATGACTTGAGCCTTAAAATCTATTTTGACAGATTTTAACCTCTGACAGGCACACCTTAAACAAGAGAACGCTACACATGCTAATTGGTGGATTGTTCTATTGGTTCATGTACTGATTTAACTGGTTGTCTTGTCTGTAGATCTGCTAAGTTGAGACTAAGAAATCTTTGACAAAAACCTTTGTTGTCTCATTTGTGAAATTTGTCATCTGGTTGTTGGGAGTCAGTGACAATGTAGACTGTGTTGGCACTGTAAACCAGGCAGGTGCAACCTGCAAGTACATTCATTATATATTTTTCAATGGGTTTTAAGGATATATTATCTGAAATAAAAAAAATAGGATTTCATCTTTAAATCTTTTAAAATTGGAACTTGAACAGAGTAAGGATATGGTCAACTTCTGTGAAGACATGCATTCTGCATCATTAATATAGCTGAATCTACTGTGTAGGAATGGGTTTGGAAAGGGTTCCTACCGCCCAATACATGTTTAAAGCACTGGAAGCATAGAGGATGTAATTTTTGGAGGTAATCAAAGAAAATGTGCCACAGCTGTTGGCGCTGAGCAGCTGTTGAAGTGCTTATTATGAATATGTGTGGTCACTATTGGCTTGCTGTTTTATTTAGAGATTTGTTTTCAAGGCAAATCATATTTCCGAGTAATCTTCATGTAGATTTCTGAAGTGGCATATACAGTATTTATAATCAAAGCTCAACATTTTCTCTGTAGGTCAGTTTTGAACAAGACAGTCAGTTAGTTTGCTGCACATATGAGCTGTTAACAGTTTTCAGTTGCACAGATTAGTACACTATATGTTTATCCAGCCTCTGCCACATGCGTCTGCCTCGTCTGCCTCTGCTGTTTTGATAATCTCCTTTCCAATGCAGCAATTAACAGCAGCAACTAACTGTGTATACTGCACTGCTGCCCCCTACTTATTGGCTGTGGTACACAATCCATATAGGAGAAATCTGACAGCCTTTTGTGAATGCAGAAGGTGAAAAAGACATGTCTTTTGCAAAAGCAACACATTTGCTCCCTCTACTACCAACGTATTTGTACAAAATAATTTGTGGAATTTGTTTGCAGTTTTAAATATTCAAGACTTCAGACATATCTTGCCATTTCCATAAAAATCTTCTATTCTATGCCAAACAATGTACAAAAGTAAAAAATGACAGAAGCTGTCAGTGTCTACAGCAGCCTCTAGACACTTGTTCATTCAGTGCTGTTGTTTTGGGTGTCAAACAGACAGGGGGAAAGCTGATACATAATACACAAGAGATGGCACTCTCAAGACTAACGATACAAAGGAATATATCCAACACATTTGCATTCATTCCCAGGAGAGGTGCTACTCACTGCATATCTAGCTGAAAAATCAGCCTATTCATAGATTATTCAGAAAAAGATATGCCTTTCACATACATAAAATATGGTGTTTTCCCCAGGAACAAGAAATACTCACCCACCATAATTTCTCCTTCAGTGGTTGAATATTCAATGGAAAACCAAAAAATCTACAATTATTCTTTCTTGAGTTCATATAGTTGGATCAAGCACATTCTGTGTATCAGCAAGACTTTGATAAGGAAAGCTGTGTTTGAAGAACATACTTGCTGGAGAAACAATTAATAATATCTACTTGCATATAACCACCATGCTCTCTCTTAACATGCTACTCAGTGAGCTTAAGGGGTCTGCTTGAAGTGATCACTGCACACGGTTGCATCAAAGGTAAATGTATGGGTGGCAAAGAGAGGGAGAGGGGGTAGTCTGCAGAATCTATACAGCAGCCAATACTAATAAGGGAAAGCTAAGCCCTTACTGGGGCTTAAAGCAGCTTAGATGAAGAGTCTCAATTTGGCTGCAGTCTTTCTTTTTTCTCCAAAAACTAAAATCTAGAGGGGCTTAGTAATTCCTTCATATATACTGTATGCCAAACAGAATGAAAGGAAATCCAGCTATGTTGAAATACATCCTCTGCTGCCTACAGCTTAAGCTGAGCACTTAATATGTAGTAAAGGGAGCTTAATTGGAGGGGAGATGTAGACACTTTCATTCCTGGCTGATGTAATTTTACACAATGTTAACATTAATGCAAGTGTACCATCCATATCCAGCCATGTCTTCATGAGATTTAATTTTCTCTGGGTGATATATATTTGAAATTCAGATGGAAGTTGGCGTTGAATAATACACAGCTTGGTACAAATCTGCAGATGAGCAATCTACCTGCAGAAAAATCCCATCATCAGTGGTTTATAGTGACAGGAAATTATGTTGAAATAGAGGTTAAGTAGCCCTCAAACTTCCTGATTAAGTTGTTGATGTTCTGTTCTTAAATAGTGTTCTGTGCTTGACCATGTATTTATCTTTTCAAGTGGGTTTAATCAGTATCATACCCTGTCTTCCATTGGACCTGAATAACATTACTTTTATCCACTCACTGTGTGGTCATTGGTCATCAGGAAGCAACAACTGGTACTATGTAGTTATCATTTTGCATCAATGTTAGTATCTACTAACATTGTTACCCCAATTAAAAAGTGGGCCAAGCATTTTCAACTTAATCTTTGACTTTATTTAAAGTCATAAAAAATTTTGCAATGCAAAATCTACATTCTTAAATTCCAACCACAAGCAAGAAGAAGTAGCAGTGTTTTTGGTTATGTTCTGAAAATTTACAGTGGACCAAATTAGACATTTACATGTTTTTTCAGACATATGTTAAGAATGTTTGTATCACATCTGGATGTGTCTTAATTGTCACCCCTCTATCTAATACCAGCTGTTTACATCCCTCTAATCAGCCAGGTTTGCAGAGTTTTGTCACATCCTCATACCCAGTGAATCTGCATATCTAAACAACAGCACAGACAGATTTAAGACCTGTCAGCTTAACCAAGCTGCTCATCATTTTCTCTAAGTATCTCTTAGGAGACCAGGTAGATTTTTCTGTCTCTCTTTTCACACACACAATCATCTCAACACTTTCACTACCTGCAGATTTCATTTGTTGCACCAGTTTACATTCATTCTCCTTTTCATTGTATATATTATAATGTGATTACACAGATGCCTTGTGCACATGAGGAAATCATGATGAGAGTCCTTCATTTCTTAATGAGTTAAGTCAGAGCCATGAGTATTTTATGAAAAACAATCATGAGCCATGCTCATCAGAGCTGTCACATTGTTTCATTCCTGCTTGTCTCTATTTGCTACAGCATGCAAATAAACAATTTTGTGAAAGTACTTCACATGCAAAACTCACTCACTCTAGTTTACTGACTCATTACTGGAAAATGAGAACTGTATTATTTTTCAGATGTAAGCTGTTCAGGGAAGTGCAGGTAGAAATTCAGTATGAGGCTCTCCTAGATGTTTCACTTGTATTAGGATTATAAACTCTTAGACATGCTAGCGGTGTGGCTCTAGGAATGTCAATGCCAGTAAGTTGCTTGGTCCACCACTTCAGTCCACACTTAAATATCTCAACAACTAAATGTATATAAATAAATATATAAATATACTAAATGGACTGCCATGAAATTTTGTACAGACATTCATGGTCCCCTGACTTTTCCCCTAGCACCACCTTGAGGTTGACACTTTTGTTTTGAGTCAAATGTCTTGACACCTATTGGATGGATTACCATGAAATCTGGTCAAGATATTCATGTTCCCCACAGGATAAATTCTAATACTTAAGTGATAATCTGTCTTTTCACATAGCAACACCAAAAAGTATATTTGTCCAATATGGTTTATGATTTAAAAAAACCTGCAAATCTAATGACATTCCCATCTGTACTTTGTGTTTGGTGCTAATTAGCAAATGTTAGCTCGCTAACATCAGCATGTTAACACTGTGTCTGCTCTAAGCACTGCTCTTCCTGAGTACAGCCTAACAGAGTCTCTTGCATGGCCGTAGACCTTGAGTCTTCTTTGGAAGCATTTTACCTTGGATATGTTAAAGCTAAATTTGTTTCTTGAAAAAAAAAATCTCAAGGATTTTTGGGTACTTTTTATGATCTGTTAAGGCCAACAGCAGTTTTCAAATCTTTGATTTTGTGGTTGCTCAGTTTAGGTTTTAGCACAGAGTTGTCTTCAAAGTGCGAATACTGTACAGTGGGAACACTGGACTTCCAAAAGGACCAAGGGTGAAACAACAAAGAACACTGGAAGGATCTTGCTTAAAAACATGAAATCTTTTTTAAGCTTCTGATGAGATGAAAAAACAGAGGAAAAGACTGACAGAAGTGGCTATAATGTACATGCAGAAAGGCAAAGCATTGAGAGCTCAGTGCTCTGTCTCAGATAGCATTACTGGGTAATGGAAGAAGACACTAGAAATAAGAAAAGGAGGGACAACACAAAATTACTTGAGCTCACCTGGGACAGACCACATAATAACAAAAGACACTATAGAAAAATAAGCAGAGCTCAATATAATAAACATCAAGTACAACAGTAATGGAAAAAGAGTGAGGAGGATTTTGCTGTTAATGAAAAACAGCATTTACCAACCTCCTCCAGAGTGCTTTCCTTGTTCCAGACACTACCAATTTGACTCTCCCATCAAGCGTGACAAACTGCTGGATAAATGTTATCAAAGAGTTGAACTCATGTGACCTGCTATCCCTAAGCATGAAGTTGCACCCTTACAAGCTCGAGATAAAGCACACTACGCACCCTTCACGGCAGGACACACCACATCGCTCTCACTCCCCACAGCAACATCCCCACTGCTTAATCTAATCAGTTCAAATTAACCTTAATACACACTGTGCCCCGGGCTTTTGACTCTGCTGTATCTCGCTGACACACCTTGTACAACTTCACCACGTTCCCCGCTGAATGACAGCCACATAGCCTAACTTGGGCTGACACGGGTGCTTGAGAAAAGTTCATTTGCAGATAATGTTGACAAAACTGGAATCAGGGTTTTCAATTAATCCAGATATAATGTGATGAAATATTTTAACATGCAAAATTTCAAATAACCTTTTTGAGAAGGGTGGCTTCTTATGTTCAGTGTTCTTCTTGTTATTTTTCAATAATCTAAAAACTGTTAAAATTGACAGAAATCTAGCTTAAATGACATGTAATCTGGTACAACATGGGAACACAGCTAAGAGAAGCACAATTTATGAATGAGGAAAATAGCTGGTGGCCTTAAAAAGCCCATGGGTTGCCCACTTAGAGATGTCAACAGCTGAAACCATTCAGAGGGTAGTATACTAGATACATAATTACATTATATTACACTCATCTTGCAACAGACTGGATACCCCTTTGACCCTGGAACAGCCTGACGTCTTCAGGGCATAGATTCATCTTATTATGCCTGCCAAAGCACTATGCAGATAGTAGCAGGATGCTGGTCATTTTATACAGTGCTGGGGTCATCTCACTGCATGCTGTGACATTCATAATGAAATATTCATCTTAGCACAGTACACAGTGGTCTGTTTAACATTAAAACTTGGCCAGCAGGCTGCCTCTAGTCTTCACAACACTGATGGTGACTGTCTCACAACATGCTGTTTACCATTTCAAACAGTGCTGTCTGCTGGACTTCTCTTTCTCTACTGAGTAAGAAAGACACACACTGAATATACTACTGTATACTTGCTTAAAAAGAGGTGAATGTACATAATTTAGCTTCTGACATTTTTAAAGCAATTGGTTTTTGTTTGACACTCTTATTTGCTGTGGAATAAGCTATGAATACTTGGCACATACTGTATATTCATTGACACATGGCCAAACATACAGATACAGACACCTACAGTACAAGAGGACTAGTACTTTTACTCGTCTTTTATTATTCTGCTTTTAAAAGAATGTTGTGTACTGAAGGGTTTAGCCAGAACCTCTCATGTTGGCACTTATATTGAATTATTTTTCAAACATAATATTCTTTTTTGTGTGGATCAAATAAACAACAGAAACTGGACTCGCCTCTTGAGGTGGTCATTTTTGTCATTTTGTCTTTCTTTGTTGCTCTGCCATCCTCATGAGATGATGTATCTGGCATTATCTCATCTGTAAAGTGGATATATCTTTTTCAAATGAATAACTTTCTGTGATTGCCTACATACAGCATTTTCTCCTGCAAACCCAGTTTGCTTTCATCATTCAAGCAAATATAGATGTGCTCAGTTGCACTGCCATCAAGTGGTGAAGAGCAGTACTCCTGTGTCTAGAATGAGTGTTGCTCCACGTGACAAAACCATTGTTCTTGCAACCCAGACTCACTAGCTGTCTCGTGAGCAGCACATTATTCTTCCAGCAGACACAACTGAAATAACATCAGGCTTTTATTTTGTACCTGCATGAAAGGTTTAGGGAAATTGGAGAAATATTCCACCAGAACAGAGGAGAAAATATATTTGGACAATTTGCTTGAATACTGCTTTACTTGCATCTTTATTGTGTGTATTTTTAATTGTTTCTCTGTATATGTGTCAAAATAAAGAAGGGCCCAACCCAGTCTTTACTGTGCACCTCTACAACTCTAAAACTCTGCATTGTGACATTTAAATACAAACACTGATGAAGCCAATCTCCCATCACACGCTAGTCAGAGAAAGTGAGGGGAAATGATTTTGTTGCTGAAACTAAGTTTTGCTGCCATCTCCTGGTAGCAAAGTCTCATTGCATTAAAATGCAACATATTTCACACATTTACTACAATTGACTTTGCTTTCAAAAATAAGCTTCATTAAGCTGCACTAAACATCCAAATCCATATATGGGTCTTCTTTTTAAAGATAATGCATTTTCCCCAAGGTGACAATTCATTTGGATACCCTTTGCTCAAGTGACTGAAATTAGTTACCGTATAGTGTCTGTGATCATTGTAAGATAAGCTAAATGTTAAATTATAAATGCATGAACAACTTTTACTTAAACATCTATGTTTGTCACCTGTTCATTATCAGCAGTTGAATATTCAAATTAAGTCAAGTCAAATTTGTGAGCTTTTCACATTCCACCAACAGTATAAAAACCAAACCACGGATTAAAACTTATTATATTCTTGGTCCAACTAATAATAAGGCTCTGAGGCAATCTACACAGGGTCAGTAGCAGAATGACTGTGCAGTAACTTGACCCATTGTTAAACTCTGAAGAGCACTATGAGGCCAAACCTTGTAGCAGTACTACTTTGAGCTTTGTACTTCTGCTGCCCACATTTCAGATTATTTGAACTTTAACTCATCTTGCCATCTGACCTTGCAAACCATGTCCAGTGAGATTGCAGCTGACCAAGAAGTTTAAACATGAAGAAAACATCAGAGCTTTCAGAGATATATTATCCAAATTTAAAAATAGATGTATATTGTTTGTCTTATGCATAAACAATGCACTTTGCAGAAAAATTTACTGAGCTCTTGATACCGACTGTGCCCAAACTAATGTGGGCACGTTCACATTCTTTATCACTTGTAGACAGCCTAGACATAACAAAAATCTTCAAAAATAATGTTGTCTGTGCCATCTAAATCTGGGGTGTAATAAATATTGCAGTGTCTACAGACCATGACTGGGACTTTATTCTTATTAGACTCAGTCATGTTGCCTTGACCTTTTGCCTCAGATGTTTTCATATCGTTCAGTGCTGTGTCACTGCAGGAGACAAGTTTGGGAAAGTTTGTTGACAAGCAGGAACAAATCCATGAAAACAATGCACGGGGAGTTCGCCTCAGGGCAGCACTCATAACTTGTAAGTTGATTGTTGTTTTGTGTACATTTCTTGACGTTTAATTGCCTTTAAAACCCATGTGGGGCACAGAAGGTAATTGGTTTAGAATTAGATGTAAGGAAGAGGGGATGGGGGGAGAAAGAAATTGGAACTGACATGTGAAACTACAGCCCTATTAAAAATGTTAGACCTATAATATACAGGGTTTGACAGAATAACGTAAATACTTCATGAAGGCAATACAGATGGACCATTACACATGCAGGTTGATTTGGCCACAGATACTCTGGGCTCCTTGAAGCTCTGTTTGTTGGCTTATGTTGTCAAAATGTACAGAGTGCCATTTGCAAGTCCTCTTTTATAGTTGACAAATGTTGCCAATTGGCATTCAACCTAATAAGACCCACCTTTGAAGCAGTGTTTAGTTCTAGTGATTGTTACTGTCCTTCAACTGTTTATTTGATATGCACCCCCTGTACTGTATTTCATTCAGAAATTCCTTATCATTATCCTTTTTATTATCCTTTATATTATTTAAAGAAATTGTTAAATTGTGAATATTTACAACACATACTGATAAGCATAACAATATGCTACAAAGTGTTGTTAAAAGCAGAACCAGCAGCTATTAAAACAGAAGACTTGCACAGCTGGCACACATTAAGTCTCACAGCCCACACAACAAGATTCCCTAACCATATTGGATCACACAACACACAAATTAAGAAATGTGCCAGAACATTATGACAGCAATTTGAAGTTATCAGTTGAATGAAAGGTTTTTTTTTTTACATTACTTTGAAATGTAGATAGTTTGTAATCACATTATTTTATGGACATCCGTTTCATTTGTTTCTCTCTTGTGGGCAATGTCAAAGGAAAGATGGGCTGTGAACTCTGAGTCCTGATCTGAAAATTCTGTCTGCAGTAAAGACCTGAAGCCTCGTACACGCTTACAGACACGGCTCACCCTGCAGGTGACAGAAATGCATACAGAGCTATGACGATTTGCTTTTTGTTACTGTGCCCTACATACTTGGAATATGCTTTAAAAAAAAACTTCAAGTTGACCTCATTAATACTGTTGAGTCAATTTTAAGGTTTAATTGCTAATTTTATTGATTATGACTGTCATTGCTTTTAATTTTTTAAATTGTTCTTATTCTTATTGTTCTTATTGTTTTATTTATTTATTTGTCTGATTGTTAATTCCTACACTCTTACTTTTTAGCATTGTTAATTTTACCTTATTTTTAATTTATATAGCCATGTATTCTTATATTGCTATTTGATTTTAGTTGTGTCTGCATTTATTGTATGTCTGTCCCTCAGCACCACTGACAATGAGGGTTCTCTGTCAATGCGTTTGGTGAAATTTTAAATAAATAAAATGATGATGAAAGTGATGAACACTGCTTCTTAGTAATTCCAGAAATATACCTGAGAATCAATCTGACTTATATTTTATTGAACATGCCGCTCTATGTTCCTGTCTGTGAATAGTTTTGAATTTGCTATTACACTGTGTTATATTATGTCTCTGTACGATGTTGATACTAGACTGAACCTAATTAATATGCTGATGCAAAAACTAATTCCACCAACTCTGGTCAAAGTAAAGTGAGGTGACCACAAGGTCGTTGTCACGGTGCAGTAGAAAAAATAAAGGTATATACAGTACATAGAGGATGGGGAACAGGTGCTCACAAGCAGACAGTCATTCAATCAGTCACTGCTTAACATTACATATGGAAGACTGGGAAGGCCGTCCCTATAGTAAATAGTCAAATACCACCAGCTGTGGACAAAAGAATTTCTATTTAAGTTCAAAAGCCACATCAAAACTTATAAGCAGCCGTTGACAATATACATTAACACCTGGGAGATTCTTTCACATTCCCTATTCTTTAGGTTTTAGAGGCTAAACTCCTCTAGGTGCTATAAGATGCCTTTGTCAACAAAGAACACAATAAAAAAGCAATTTATCCCAGAGGCACCAAGCTTGCTCAATTCAATTTTAATCTCATTGTTTTGTTTTTTTATGTTGACACTGTAAACAGTTGAATGAATGGATGACTATCCACACATTTAATCAAATAATTGGAAAACTGCATGGAGGTAATTGTTTACATGCAATGGAGTACATGTGAGTGGCTTTTCAAATCACTGCTGCATACAGTACAGTTGGCTAGATGGTGCTACTGTTTTCATGCACAGTTATGTCTGTCTTGCGATACATTAAGTTATCATTAGGATATATTTGAAGGTGAGTCAGGCTCCTGTGTAGGTGATTAGTGATTCTTTTATCTTCATCCACCAAACATTTTTTTCCCAATTTTTAATTATAACAACTTCAAAGAGCATGAAGAAGATAGGACAACATTCACTTTGTACATATGAGCTTTAAATATATTATGTTTAAGCACATTCAAACACAGGGGTAATTGTTAGCCATGGTCATGCATGTTATGGTGTACACTGTTACAGGCTTGCACTACTCTGTAAACAGTGCTTCTTTTTCCAGGTCACAAGCCATTTGACAAAGTGTGACATTTTCATGTCTTTGTGCTCGTTCATATCACAACTGCCTATAAATCCCAAACTCTGTTACTCAGCCTACTGTAAACAACCGGCATTAGAGAGGGAGAGACACTGTTGTGCCTCCTCAGCATTTAGCAAAGGACAGTGCTACCCTTAGGTCTTATACTTTAATGTCAAACTGTAAGTTAGTGTCTTAGGATTCAAGAAAAATGCTCCTAATGACAAACCAACATCAGCCTTCATCTTTTGTATCGTGGTGGTTTCTGTGTTATTTTGAATGCCATAATTTGCTTAATTGTGTAATTAATAAAAGACTTATTTCAAAACCTCGTTGTCTTTTTTTTTGTTTTGTTGTTTTTGTATGTTTTGTTTTGGAAAATGTCCAGTTTTAATACAATGTAAATTGTAGTTTAATTAATTAATTTAATTTTAATTAAAGTCCGGTAACAAAGATTACTAAATCCATTAAGGAGTATTTCTTTGAAATGCCGCGTGTGGCCTGGTACTGCTAACAAACAAGTCCCAATAAATTATGGTGGGGCTGTCAAATGGCTTTTAAGGGTAGTAAATATCAGGCTGGTATCATTTTGTAGACAGCTTCATCGTAAAGAAAAGGGTCAAGAAGACAAGAAAACACCCTTCGTTGAGAAAGGGATTTATAAGCAAGTCCACAAATTCTTGGTTCCAGTTTGTTGTACTATTTTAAGCTTATATTCTCCGACTAAAAGCCTAGATTGAAAAACGTTGAATTAATATTTAATCATGCTGAAGACAATGGTATGATATCACACCCAACCACACCACAATTTTACTTGCGACCACACCCACTGTTATAGTGTTGTACAGTTGTGTAGTGTCAAGAACTGGAGTGCACAACCACTAGATGGAAGTGCAAGCAAGATTTTCAGTCTTTGAGTATTTAAAATGAGCATTTTCCAGAAAAGAAGCTAAAACTGCAAATGCGGTTTTAAATAAAGTAACTTTAATACTTCCAAACCCCAAACTGTGTATTTAATATACAAACTGTAATTCTTTGGCATGATAAACGCGAGTGATTTCCTCTAAAGAGGAAAGTGGACAACACAAATTGACTGATGTGTAATAAACCCTAAAAAAAAACATAGCTAGAGACAGAAGAGTTAATGAGGGGCAACAAAGCATAAACTCCTTTCACGGTCAAATAAGTGCTGAAGTCAGTTCATTGAAACCTTGAGGGAAGTGTCATCTGGAGAGGACTAAAACTGCACTCTGAGTGATAGGAAGACACACATGACTACAAAATGGCAGGGAGTGTTTAACCAAAGCACCTTTTATGGCCGACTCCCTTACTGGTACACACTCGAGTTAACAGAGGATATAGCACTGCTCTGCTGGGGTCTCATTCCAAGCAGCATAAGCAACACAGAGTCTTCTTCAGACATGCTCAGATATCTCTGCTCTCCCAGGCTCCAGCTTCTTTCTCTTACAATTGTCTTGTGTACAATTGCTTTGTATGAGCTTGTGTGCTGAGAGTGACTGCCCACTATCAGCTCTGAATTAATTTTCATAGAAAATGTGTGTGTGTGTCTGTGTGTGTGTGTGTGGTGTGTGTGTGTGTGTGGGGGGGGGGGGGGGTGTTTGACACATAGAAAGCAAATATTTTAATGGTGTATAAGCAATATTGTCATAAAACGGTGGAAATTAAAGATGCAAAACTGTCGGTACAATATGTGTTTATAAATATGGCAGACACTAGAAATTATGAGCCATATGAGATTTTTTTCACCACATGTGACATGTATGAGGATTGTGCTACTGTTTTCTAGAACTACCATAGGGCTAATGTTACAGTATGTCTCTCAGACTACCCCAGATAAATCACAAGACACAAAAAGCTTTCCCAGGGGATGGGGAGGTTAACAATATGTGCACCATATAGTATATTGATTGTAAAAATATACTAATGGTTATGGTTGCAATACAGTTATTATTGCAAAAATTATGATGCAAGTAACGCCTGTGTGTGGTAAATATGGACCATCACATTCCGTTTGGTTGCGCTCATGTGACTTTGGTGGCCTTTAATTCACTGCCAGTAAAATCCTGTTATCATGGAGCAGTTGGAGGAGAAAGAAATGCTTTGATGGTGACTAACTAAAACAACGTCTTCTCCTGTCCTTAGTGTAGTGATGCAGTATACTGTACATTTGTTTGTTGAAATAAAACTATTAGAATGTGTTGTAAAATGTGTGGCAGCCAAAAGCCATGAACAACTAAAGTAATGATATCACTGTCACCACACACAGAGGAATTAGCCACTTAAAGTTGGAGTGCGGGACTTTTAAAGGTGAACATCCATTACATTCAAGCCACTGCCAAACAAGTTCACACAATGCTGATCAAGCCTATCATGGCCAGGTAAATCTCTCTGTGTTTTGCAGGATACAGAGTTTTTAAATCTCGCGTCTGTGGCGACATTCCTGCGCTGGTGCACCGGTAGTGATGCGTTTTATGTCAGCCAGCAATGATTGGTTTGCCTTGCAGCCCGACGAAGATACCCGAGGGCCAAGCACCCATCGAGATGGGTCAAGATGCCGAACATGATGTAATTTTCTTGACAAATCTGAAGTGACAGGCTAAAAGCTGTTTTAATTTTCAGTGTAGGACTATTAATATGTCACTTTATTAAGTGTTCACATTTTTTTAGGTGAGAAATTAACCAAATAGATTCCAAATATGTGGTCCGTTTATCCAAATAATGCCTATTTGGAAATTTTCTCCTATGTTTTCAATAACCTCAGAGCACGCACACCAGCTGAGTCGACTAACTTCCTGCCCTCTACTAACCCGAATGAGGAAAATAATTTAATCGTGTGGCTCTTCTGGACTTTCCAAATGTTATTGGATCGAATGGATAAAATTCTGATAGTGAAACGAGTCATTTTGCGGGGGCTATGATGCTCAAAACAATTTATCTACTATTCTACAGCCACGACAGTAGTGACAGAGCGGGCTACGGAGGAGTCTATGATTTAAGTGTTGACAGTGTTTGGGTAATTATCCTCACTGCCAGGAGGGGGAGACAAAAGTTCTGCACTGCAGGTTTAAGTGTGTTGTAATGTTGTGGAAAGATATTCAGCATATTTCAATATTTAAGGTAATAATGTATAATGAGAAGTTTGGCAACTATTTCATTACATTTTGCAAACATTATTATATTAGCACATGCATAGACCTACCTATTTGCAAACAGTCATAAGAATGAATAAAGGCACCAAGACAATCTTGCAGATTGATGACTGTCTGAGGGGGACAGCAGGAAAACACTGCCACCTCTGTGAGGCATTAATGTCTGCACCATTGAAGGGAATCACTTCATTGTAAATTCAGCGCAAAGGTTGATTCCTCATAATAATACGATGTCTTTTATCATCAGTGCTTATGTCTGTATAAAGCAATTTGTTCAAGTTATTTGTTTACACTGTCATGCCACGTCTTTTTCTTGGTTAAGGCATCTTTCACATTCTTGATGAACACTGAGCAAACAGAACATCAAAAAATTACAGAGCGGCATTAACACTGACTAACACAGCATGGCGAAAAATGGGAGAAAGAATTGCCTCTCAGCACTTTCACAGCCCTAGGAGATTTAAATAATAAAAAGCACTGGGCCTCTGAACAAACAGGATAATTATGGCCTACAGTCTTCCTGTCGCTAGTCTGGCACGGCCAAGCGGAAAGAAACATGTTATTACCACTCAAAGGTTCTGCAAGGAGAATTAGGAGAAATAAATGTTTCATGTAGAAGGATGGCTTCATGGTGAATCCCTCTGACCAAATCAACAGCCACATTTTATTGCTTTCATTTATTTTATAGCATAGTGGTGACAAAAACTTACTGTATGGAACACACTCGCACAGAGAAACACAGTCAGTTTTACTGTAATTGTAATAATATTCGAATAAAATCATCCATTTAGTTTGGTTATCATATCGTAGAACACATTTTAATGCTCCAGTATAATTTGTTCATATTTACTTTATAATTGCTGTCTTTGTGACCTCACCTTAGGGAATTAAATTCAACACTAGAGCATCTAAAAAGTTACTCATCTAGCCCCTTAGATATTAATGGGAAAACACATCAAGCAGAGGATTTAAAGGATTTCTGCTGATCAGTTCAGCCAATTAGATCTTTGTCATAAAATAGCTGGCTGTATCAGGTCTTAACAGAGTGGACTCGGACCTTTCTGTCTGGTTTCTAGGTCTCGCTCCAACATGTGTGCAGCTGCCAGCAGTACTGCTCAGTGGAACAGATGGTGTTGTAATGGAAAGAGCTTGTCTCCATTAGCTGCTCTGCTTCTCTTTAACATAGTCATTCAAGGCAGCCATCGCTTTCAGATTGCCACACTTTTCAAAATGTAACAATGGCAGCACACCATGTGACCTTTATGTCTGAGGCTACACTGCCTGCCACATACAACTGCAAGACTTCACCACTGATCCATTCATTCCTTCTTTCCTCACACTTCTCAATTATTAGGAAAGAGACACACAGCAAGAAATCACTTTGTGTCAATTTGTTTATGATTTATGAGCATTTAAACCTCAACATTTGCACGGACAGTTAAGAGCATTATCTTCCAGTACATGCATAGCAAGATATTAGAGAAGATGTATAAATTTACTTAGTGTTCAACAACTATCTATTTATTTTAAGTTTAGATTAAATCGTGGTGTGAGATGCACACACTCACAGAAAACCTGATGTTTGTAATTAGGTATTATGATCATCTAAAAGACTTTCAGTCCTTCATATTTAGTGACAAGGCGGTGCACCGAGAAATTATGTCTGCCCTCTATATTTTAAATTTAATGATGGCTGAATGCTCTAATTCAAATGTCATATTCTTGCGTGCCAAGTTTACATCTTCTTTTCATATTTAGCTGGGGTAATGCAGAACGTCCTTTCAATCGAAAAAGCCACCTTCCACCAGACTTTGTGTATTAATTATGAATATGCTTTCAGGGCAAGGCCATCCAGATGTCTTGTGGCAATTCGAAAACCTTTTTGCTTCTTATTTTTGAATTCAGATTGTAGAAATCCCAAATGAAACGAGGCCGTTTCCACAGTCCAATTAGCATCTTAAGCAATTAGAGTAGAGAAGAAGCCCATGGTAATTTTCAGTATACAGACAATTTGAACCTAGGGTTAAAGCATACTGTGCAGTGGAAAGCTAGCATCCAGAGAGCAAAGATGCAACTAATTCAGCAATCTAATTTATGTTGAAAAAGAGAACCAATGAAAAGGAATATTTAATAGTCTTTTAAAATATCGCACTCTGTGCTTTCTGTCAAAGCCAAATGGCAAATGTAGCAAATGGCATACCGTGGTGTGACAAAAAAATCCTGGCTCTACTCTGCTCCTGTCTTAGTTTTAAATCATACTATTGATTCTGTTGCTCACAGTGTTGCCATTGTTTTAGAAGTATAATGGTTTTCTTAGCCTTCACTCTATAAAACACTCAACACATAAGACGATATATACAGCGTTTGCTGTATGTCATATGCACTGAAAATAATTCTGCAGACTCTTGAACTCAAGCAGCAGAAAAGAAAAACAAAGACAAAACAAAAGCAACAACAACATGAGGCTGTTTAATGATGCAAATGCATTTAAGTAAAAACACAGTGGGCATTTTTTTTAGTTATAGATGATGGTTACCCATACAGTATCTACGATGAATGTCTATATTATACAGTGATACTGAATGCATAAAGTGCTTAATGAGCTATAGAATCAAGCACCCACACAACTTATGTTCCCTTCACAGAAACTCTCCACCCATGAGAGAGATAGATTTCAGTAATGATAACCTCTAAATAATTATCAGATATCAGATAAAATAACTTTCTTCATGGTTTCTCACACTGCAATCTAAAAACAACTAAATTTGATGTTATTTCATGATAATTACTTTTTTGATAGCCTTCCAGCAGCGCACAAATAACCCATAGCAAAGCAAACAAGACATGTTGTTGTAACTAAAAAGTTTTTCTTTTTTCTTTTCTTTTTTTGTTTTGATTCTATAAGAAAAAACATAACAGAAACACAGATTTAAGAAAGAACAGGTACATGTGAATCCCAGCTCTTTTCTTTAACAAACAGAAGAGCAGGTAACACTTGATAAATGACCTGACTGTCACTCCAACAACATGTGTTCCCTTAACCAGCTTCTCAGCCCTTGTTAAAATGCTAGTCCAGCATTGTAGGTGTGTTTTGAGCCTCAAATCATTTACCACCTAAAATCAACAGCCTTCTAAACTACCACGTTCATTTCTACAACACTGCCTCAAAGTATAAATCAAATGTCTAAGGACCAGAGACAAGGCGCCTCAAGATTTTAAATTATTTTTAATGCTGGCTGCACACAAAGGATACAAGACATCTACTCTAATATCCATTCTGATCTATATATCTGACGCATCACTGACCCAAAGACACCTGTGTTGGCTAGGGCATAATCGTGCCCTATTTTATGCCAATTAAAGAATTCCTCTTGAATCTGCTGCTCACATTGTTAGAGCTAAGACTCTCCTGAAGTGACTATTTTCCCTGCAGAATTTTGCTACCAAATACTATACTGTATCTGGGGGTGTTCCAAATGCCACAAAGGTATTTAAAATCTCCATACACCATTATGAAAAAAAGTGCGAGACCGCCACAACAGGCATAATAAGGGTGGGAAGCAACTCAATCATTGTCTTTATTTGTAGAGGCTATAGGTTGATAGCTATAAGGTCTTCTAATTGGTCAGGTTCTTAAAAATCAGGATCAATGGATAGTGTAAATGTATGCTATATTATACCCAAGAACTCGGGGGACAAAGTTAGATACTGCTTGAAATCTTTAACTACAGCACAGGCTGAAACGCACGTGGTTGAAAGATCCTTCCAAGAATTCTGAAGAGACAGACTAATCCTTACCAGAAACATTTGTGCAATTAAATATTTGGCTCACATACTCTGCTTTTCCCTGCCACTCTGGACTTGCTGCAGGTTTTCAAAGGTAGGACTTACTCTAGGAAAATAATCTCTACACCTTTCAGATGACTTAAAATACAGACTAAAGTTCAAGGATTACAAACAGTAAGTTGTAAAAATCCCTTTAAAATATATTGGTCTGTGTTGGTCTTTATATGAAGAGATAGGTTAAATCAATTAAAAATGTCTTCAACCCCATGTAATGAAAAAAGCTTGTTACATATTATATCAGTGGATGTAGTCGAACACCGGCTGTGTTTAGTCCTGCTATAAATAGGTTGGGTGTGTGTGGTTGTGAGTGTGTTTCATCAGATAAAAATGGTTAAATCAGGACTGAGTGCTGAAATGATGGATGTAAGATGAGTGGCTTAGATGGAGAATGCAGATGGCGTACTCCTCCCCACCTCAGTCCCTCATCCTCTGTCCATGTTGCACTCACACTACATTTCCTGCCACTGTCCCTTAAAACAGGCTGTACTATTCAGAGAAAGAAGCTTTTAATTGCATTTCCATGTAGGTGTTTTCTGAGGGTGTCGTTCCCCAGGCAGAAGGAAGAGTGCTCTGAGACGGGCTTTACATGCTCACCAGTGCAGTCAAGCCCCACCAGGGGAAGTGCGTCAGAGTGGAGAGGTGCTGGAAGTGCAGACAGCCCTGTAGGGACACTTGAAAAAGCCATAACAGCCAGAGTATAAATAAATGCATGGGGAGAACATTTTTCCTCATGGATGAAAAGCCTTTAACCTTTTGGTCCACATAAGAGCAGAAATCGTTCTGTGACATTTAACTTGCATATTACTCTTTTCTTTCCGGATAGATAATTTCTAGCTTTTATAGGTAAATCAGCACAGCTTTATTGGATTCCAACAGCCTATTAAACATTCTCAATCTAGCTCTATGCCAGTGAATTTGAATAAATTTGGATGTTCCAGGGGAACACCTGTGAATTTCGAGATGCAGTCCCTTTGCCCTTGGATGGTTTATTCAGCATTAATGAACACTCACCACTGTCTCCTCCTGTGTAACCAAAAATGACAGAAAATAGTTTGTTTTAGACCCAAATCTGAGGCACCACACTGATGCATAATTGATTTGGAAAAGGACAGAAAAGGAAACTGTGACATAAACACAACAGTGTTTGATGTTTAAGGGTAGGCTTACTGGTTTGAACAGATTTTACAAAGATAATACCAAAAAAGAAGTTATAGCATGCAGGAATAGTGTAAAAACTCTATTTTAATGGGCTACAGTTGGAAAAGCAGACAGGTGACTATAAAGTTACAAATTTGAATCCCAAAATCTGCTGAAAATGCTCAAATAAATGGATGAGAAATACTTTCTCCCAGTTATATTACCTTCATCAACACTGTGAAAAGGGAAGTGGTGGATTGAGATGATGGAGGAAAGGATACTAATGGCTGACAAGTGTGTTCAATGTTGTATAACCAACAAGACCCCATCAGTTATTTTTGACAATATAAATTACAGGCATCTTCTTATACAGTGTGATTGTGGTGTTTAACTTATACTGTGTAAGAATATCGATATAAAGTCTGGTTTCTGATGCAAACAATCATTTTATACTATCAGCAGGCTTTAATAATTTATTGTAGATCCAGTTTTGTCTATAGTGTTAGTATTCGTATTAAAAGACCTGTCAATCATTCTGACAGTGATATCAGGTTCTTTTACGTTTTGACTTTTAGTTGTGGGTCTGTCCTGTCTAAATTTGAGTTATAAATTGTGTCTTCAAAACATCAGTGTGGTAAAGTACAGATGCTGACTGATCAATAGGATCAGACTATGGTTGTACCAGACAGCCATGGGAATCAAGTACAATCACGCTGAACAATAGCGCGTGAGCTTATCCAGGTTTCACTGGATAAATAATGGTTAAAAAATCCACGCACTCAGTTTCCCATCCATTGAAGTAGAAGAACAGCTCCGGGCTGTACATCAATGTGACATCACAGATCATAGACTTGGATCTCCGAGGGCTCATTTATAAGGCTTGTATACACCGAAGATACATCCTAAAAACTGTGCACAGCAGTTTCCAATCTCTGGCAAAGATCAGAAAGAACAGGGACATGCTTATATGTATCTGTGGAGAGGGAATAACACTTAATACTGAATACAAAGGAAGATGCAATCTGCAAAACTTATGGAAATATTTGCAACATTTAAACTTGTACTTGCTGGCGTGTATTATGATCTACCAGATACGTCTTGCTTGGATGGCATATAGGGCACATTTAATTACTAGCTTTTTAATGAGTCTGGTGAGATGGTCTCTCATTAAGATGAGAGTGTATCAGCACAGCAAAAGGCCAGAGACTACAACAACCCGGTTGCAGTGTTTTGAATGCAAAATGTCTACGAATGAAAGTCTATGAATTACTGTTGCACCAAATACTTTACATTTGTACCAATAATAAGAGTGTGCATTTCCATTTATGAGATGCAAGACAATACCTAATGAGCTGCAGTTATGGCACTCAACATTTTTGCACTAAAGTCAATCTCATTGTCTTCCTTTATTATTTTTGGGCATTTTTGTATTTATTGGACAGTTTTATAGTGCAAAGACAGGAAATTAGGTTAGAGAGAGGAATATGACATGCAACAAAGATCCCCAGTTGGAATCAAACTGGGGATGTTGCAACCACATAGTGTGTGCGTGTCAACCACACCAACCACCAGGATGCCTGCAATCTCATTTTCATCAGTAAGAATATTTTTGAAAACCAATTCCAGTAAAATAAATGGCAAGCTGAATGGAAAATGAATATGAATAGAAGGAATTTGCAATAATAATATCTTCATAGTGTATATTTAGGTTTCAAGCAGTCCTGATTCTGATCTAAGAAGAGGGTAGAAAATGTGGTTATTATGGCTGAGGTACTTGACTGCAAATGTAGGTCTCTAGCAACAGTGAATATTCTCAAATCATTGTCTAAATGGCATTTTCTACAGTATGTTCAGTTATAACGACATCAGTAACTACTGATTATTAGTGTTCAGTGTTCTTTGTTACTTAAGGTGCAATATATGACATTCAGCCCCACTAGATGTTCCATTATAGCACCAGCATCTCAGAAAAAAACTAATTTGCGCATTGTTTACTCAGTAAAGTTGGAAAAAAGAAAGAAAGTGGCCCCTGAAATGACAGCTCACAAAACTCAGATCAAAGTGTCAAACTAGGCAGCGCTGATCTAATGGATCAAGATTCTGTTACTGCATTGCTTATTTCCTGCCTCAAATATTTTAGTGTACTGTTTAGTTGTAATATGAGAAACTTGGTGACCTAGCTGCCGTGTTGACAATGTACATGGAAGGACACAGAGGACACAGAGGGACTCACATGCACTAACATGCACGCACGGCTGGACTGGCTGTCAAAACAAAGAACACAGAGGCTCGGATTACAACACACACAGAGGGAGTGTGACTTCATTCTCTGCTCAGGTCACCATTATTCCACTATATCTTTACATATAGTTGCTTGCTAACATCTAGTGGGGCTGAATGTTGTATATTGCACCTTTAAAATTACACATGCAAAGCTGGTTCATGTCTTAAAGGTGCTTAACACTCACAGTGTTGAACGCACAGTTCACTAATACTTTTTTTTATTGTATCATCAAATAAAAAAGCATTAATTGCTAATGGTTGATATGACTGTGAATCAAAGGCCTTTCAACTCTCCATCTTCGTCTTGTTTGTGCATAAGATTAAGACATGTGTTTTTCATCTTCTGATTAAAGTTCAAGACTTTTCAATCTTTGTCAAAAGACTCAGAGTGTGGCTTTTTTAAAAAGTTTAAACTCGTGCGGTGATAGAATAATTTGTGTTGGACTATTTTTCAAATTATAGTCCCTCTAAACCGATTATTCCAACAGGCTTCAGTGACAAGTAAATAATAAATGTAACACATAAATGCTGAAAGTAGCCCCAGTTGACAGATTGAGCCTGCAGAAACCCTTGGTATAATGGAATGGAATGCAGGGGCTGCAAGAACAGTCATCAAAAATTGAGCTGGCCAGTGTTGTAGTATTCTTACAGTATTATTGCGTTGTAGTGCCATTGTAGTAGATTAAGGTATAGGGAGACTTAAGGGAGGTAACACAAAATATGAATGTGTTGACAAAAGGAATACAGGAGTACAGGCCAACATGTGCGAGGTGGACTGGTGTGAAATTTTGTGTGGGAACGTGTCAACATTTGCAAGGCTTGAAATCTTGACCTTGAAATATTATGTACCCGTCAGGCACATAAATGTACATTATTGCCAGAACACAGTGCCAAAAATCATCATCCCTTCTGCTTCAATCAAATCACAAGAGTAGTGTCTGACTGATTAAGTTGTGGTTTGACATAAAGTCTGCCTCAGAGTATTTTCTAAGGTATTAACATGAACAATATTGTATGTCTCGCTTGTACTTCATCTTAGGGTTATATGTCTAAATTCATTTAAATGCATTTTTTTCCACTTGAAAAAAAAAATCAAATTGCTTCCTGTAATGTACATCTTGATTTATAGTGTATTCTTAATCTTCATTGAGGTAATAACAGTATGAGGTATCTATGTCACTGATGACTGACATTTTATTATAACAAGCATTAACATCACTGAATCATTGACTAATATATTAAATTGGATGGCCAGCTCAACTGAGCTGAAACTGCAAATAGATTCATGTCCGGTGGTTGTACTATAGGCTATACTCTACAAAGTGTGCCGACAAGTTTGCTAATGCAAAACGAGTGTTCAGTATAAACACAATTATTTTCTGCCTACCTGTGGGAATTGCCTCAATTCTGGCTGGCTGCTCTCCAAAAAATGTGGTTGATCAGCCACATTCACAGGAATTAATCATGAATCAAATGAACCGGTCCTCAGTGTATTCATTGCAGTTGGACAGCTTGCAAGAATTAGAAGAATCATCCTCCCACTCTAATTCCAGATACTGGGGTTTCAAAGAAAAAGCAACTTTCATCATCATCAATCACTACACAAAGTAAAGAGGATGCACTCAGTAAACTTGTCCAATTTCTTCACACGGTCATTGTAAAATTAAAGAGAAGGTACACTGAATACCTCATTTGCACAAATGCTGTTTTCTTCTTAAATCCTCTTAAATCTACCTATTGTACTCACTGTTGCAGGCAGGCAAGGTTTCAACAGTAACTCCTTTTCCTGTTTGAATTCTTAAGCTTGGAATTCTTTAAATCAGTGGCCCTTGACAAATCAGGTTTTCATTATAACCAAAGTATACAACTTCCACCCTACTTTATTGATCTGAAAACATTCAAGGGAGCACTGTGCAGACAATTGGACCTTGAGAGTCACTGCAATGCCTCATTAAATAAACTTTTAGATTTGCTGCCACTGCTGTCAAAATGTGTATTGCCTCTAAATTTCACTATACAACATAACAATATCAGGCAAAATGGTTACAAATAGGTCAGATACACTCAATTAAACAGCTGCCCATTGGTAGAAGTTAGACTTTCAGAACATTTAATACAGAGCTTAAATGCAGTGTTTTTGAATCAACTATGGATACACACATCCATTTAGAAATCATCTATGTTACGTTGTATTATACAATTTGTCATCAGTCTGCATTGTTGACAACATTTCCTGCAAATCAGAATGCATTGCCTTGGGGAGTAAGTTGCAGAAAATAATGTTTAAACACCAATGACATGCTCTATTTGATAATATGAGCTACCTGGTCACTTACCGTCTCTCTAATGCTCTCCTTTTTTCCCTTTCTCTGTATCTTCCTCTGCCTCCCCTGGGATGCCTGTATTGACAAGCTCAATATGAAACTCCAACAATTTATTTTATTGTTTTGATCTCGCACTTGTTATGAATTACCCATGTATGTTGCAGAAAATGTCACAGGAGTGTGGTGTATGAAATAACAATGCAGTTCACAGTGTGCAGTCTTGGCTGTTCTTTCCTCTTGTTGTCTAGCTTGGGTTGTGCCTGCTTCTCTCTTTGATGCTTGTATTGAAAAACACTAAGACATAAATTTGTTCTGTTTTTGTGCTTAGAAAGAATGGAGGTTTTTCACAGAATGCTCCAGAATTCTATTTTCCCCACCATGTTGGAAGGAACAACAGCTGCTATGTGTCAAACAAATGGTAATAAATGTGTGTCTTATTACTGGATATTGTAAACAAGTCGCAGTGCAACAGTAATTTGGGGCTTTTTCCAATGTTCCCTCTGCTTTACCAGTGTATACTGATTTTTTTTTTTTTTCCTGCGATTGGTTATTGGTTGCAGGAGGCCATGTTGGGAAAGGGAACTACCCAGATATTCTCTCCCAAGCCTGTATAGCCAGTGGGCAAATTTGTGTAAAACAATTCTTCAAATACTAATGACATACTCGAAAGTATTTGATTATAAATTATTATAGCCCAGATTTGTATTTCTCACCTGGTCTTCTCTCTTTTCTCCCTGCCTTGCCTCCGGGCTCTATCATTCTTCCTAAATCTATCTGATCCTGTTTTAACAAGCGCTGGGAGGAAAAGCAAACAAGTATTTATTTGTTATGAATTCAACATTAACATTGAACATAAATATGACTTATTTAAGTATGCTAATGGACAGTTGTGTGTCTACAAGGACACAATAGACTGTTAATATAGTACAAAAGTAAGCTTTTCGGCTGATAAATAGCTTACCTTTTAGAGACAGGCTGATAGCGGTTTCCATTAGCAACCACATCCATAAACTTTCTTATTGTCTGCTCTCAACATGATGAGTCAACTTTATTTTTACATGTGCCATTTCCATCCAAGGATATATGCATGAAATGAAGAATAGGCTACTTTTTTTTTTTTTTTTTTTTTTTAAGTAGTAAAACCGATTCAATCAATCCAGCCAGAGGCATGTAACAAATCTTTTCATTTTCAGACAACATCCAGAAATGTTGTTTTATAACATGAGCTTTATTTATGATCAGATGGAAAAAATCACCTTCAAAAGATACATGCAAATACAGCCTTCAGTCAATCACAGTAAAAGGTATTTTTGCACAGTGTTCTGTGGTTTTAGAGAAATGTCCTTGGCTTGGAGGGCATGCTTGTATCCAGCTATGGTAAAACAATATACTGACAATATAACAAAGTTTATCCTTTATCCACACTTTAGTGACATGAACAAAGACAAGCAGTTAACAGATAGGATATCTGTTTTTTTCCTGTTCAATAACATACCGTATAAACAATAATTTTCAAAACAATACGAACCTAGAGTGAATAAATGTAATATTAAAGAAATATATTAAAGAAAATATGAACAGTTATAAACAACAACCATCCATCGTATGAGCTGCATGAACCCTACAGCTACTTGTAACTATTAGTATTGTATATAGTGTTATAGTTTTCTTTGTGTAATTTAAACTTTCATAGATTACTAGAATAAGGATACATTTGCTGTTTGAGCCTTTGTTGATTATTATGAAAAATACCATGAAAAAAACAACAAAATTATACATTTCTAATTACAGTATTTCCAGATTAGAGTATGAAATGTAAATGAAATAAGGTAGTTACCTGACTAATTATGTTTGTTATTTTTTTACTTGTAATTTTTTTAAAAGTGTTGCTAATATAGAATTTTACAATCTCGGTCACATTGTGTACAACGACTTTCACTCTCCTTAGCAATATGTTAAGATATGTCACAGCCTTTTAGGAACACATACAGTGTGATGACAAAATCTATTAATTTAATTAATCAATTTTAATTTTACCTTATTTTTTACCTTATTTTTGAAGTTAAGAGCCACTTGTCACTCCCCTCACAAACACCTGGCTAGACATTATCAGTCTTCTTCCAGGAAAATGAATATGCAAAATTACAGCTTTCTTTTTCTCTGAATGAAGACATTTCTTTAATCTCATTTAGAATTTGTTTGTCCTATTAAATACAGTCAATTATAAACATCTTCATTACAAATTACCTTATGCTATGAACTGCACAACCTGTCTAAAGTAGTAATGAGAAGATTTACACTCTTCAGTATCCGTGTCTTTCTTCAGTATTGTGACTGTCAAGTGACAAATTGACTGTGAAGCACAAACAAACCCCACTTCCTTCTCTGAGTTCAAGAGAAAAGTCAAGTTGCTTTGAGTGCAGTGTTTTTCTTCAGTACATGGTAAATATGTAGCCGAATGGTACTGAAGAAAAGCAGGATTTGGAACTTTCCTTGCTGGCACTGATGTCATTGCTCCTTATAGAATTACATGTATTTTATCACATTCAATATAATATACAGTATGTTTTAAGGATATCTTTTTCTGATTGTGTACATGTTATAGTTTCTTATTTTGAGGGAGTGTTCAGGACTGAAACATTCCACACTTTGAGAACCACAGGAAATACATGATCAGTAGTCTGATGTATGTTCACTGGACAGGGTGCACAAAACAGTGGAGAGGCAAAGTACAGATTAGGTTTTCGGGTAGGTGCCAGGTTGTCTAATATAATTTTTAAGGTATTAACCTAATATTAACCTTTGCATAATGTGAAAACATAATTCTTATATAACTATTAGCTTATTACCTTGTTATTCACTGTCATCTACTTTTCATTATTCCTCATTTTTAGCTTTCTCTGTTAGTACCCTCATGTTTTTGACCCATTATTACCCCATGAAAAGGGTAAAAAAACACAACATATTATTGCATTGTTACTTTGCTATAATTTATTTAATACAGTATTTCCTGCTTTATATAATCTAACTTTTCAACCTACTCTCTATCTATGCTTCTCTTGATATTTATTCAATAGTGTAGGACAGCTGAGAAAAAAAGAATATTTTAGAATATCCAGGGAAAGTGTATGTTTGTAAACTAAAGTGTACCAAATATTCCTTGGTTCACTGTAGTTCACATAACTCAGTTGGTAAAAGGAAAAACAAATTAAATATTTGTACCTTTTTATTTTTTTCAAAAAATTTAAATGTGGTTTTCTAGCTAGATGAATATTTCAAGCAGAAAAGCTTTGATAGAGTGCATTTGAGAGTTGGTGCATGTTGTGTCTCTGTACAATGGGCTCATGCTTGGAGCACTTTGGCTAGAGTGGCAGAGAGAGAATGGCCTCCGTCCAGCTGAGATAATGGAATTGGTGTGTTCTCCCTGAGCTGTGCTCCTGGCTGGAGTTAATTCTGTTAATAGCAGGAGCTTCTACAGTCAAACCCTTTCCCTGGCTTGGGCAGTGCTCAGAGAGCACAAGAGGTAGCTTCTGTAAGATGGGTGATGGATGTATAATGGATTAACTGGAAAGTGGCGCATACAGCTTACAATTGTTCTTGAAGCTGCTAATGTGTAATCATAAAAGGACTTGGCTGTCCATATTTAAATCCAAGTGCTATTCATGCAAGGCCAATGGTACACCGTCATTCCTGCTTTGAGAGCATCACTCACAGTGCAGCACCATTAATATCAGAAGCTTTTTGACAAGTCAAGATTATTTGTATAGCGTAGTATAACCTACAATGTCTCCTCAGGGTTTACATCAGCAACAGTGACCCAACCTGCCCATGATCATAGGGACAACTCCCCAAAACGCTTAACACATAAGGAGAATTGAGAAAAGAAGCTATTTAAAGAAGTTTCCCATCCACAGATAGCTGAGGATGCAATCAGAGCTGTAGATGACCCCTGCAAAAATTTACTTTACCCTTGCAGTATATTGACATTGATTCTGGACAGATAACTTGAAGGCTTAACTTTCAAATAGGATTTACATCTTTCTCATAACCCCAATCACAGATCTATTTTACTGTCATGACTGTCATCATGAATTTAATGTCTATAGCAGCAAAATGAATGAAAAATGTTGAGCTGTATATAACCAAAGTCGATTTTAGATCAGAGCAAAACAGAACTGAAAACAATTAAGATTAGCAGCTTCAACCTTCATTATCTGTGTGAATTGGTAAATTACAATTCAAACACAGTTAAAGGTCATGACCTTTAATTGGCCCTGATACAAATTTGTGTGCCTCCATCCCCCCACAGAGACAAAATCTCTCCTCCGTCATGCATCTCTATAAAACTATTGCAGGCATTAAAGGTGTAGTGTGTAGAATTTAGTGGCATCTAGCAGAACTATGGAGTGAGATTTGTTTCATAATGATTTATGTGAACAGATCGACAATCTGTGTGTAAATGTGTAATCTGTAAATATAAACACCTTCCACAAATACAAAAAAAGATTTGTAAACTCACAAAAATATTTTGCAAATATAAAACATATCTGCAAATACAAAAACAAATTCCACAAATAAGAAACATATCTGTGAATACATTAAATTAATTTACAAATAAATGAAAAGCATTAGTGAATATCTTCCTAACATTTACAACTTTCCAACAGGCATTTGTGAACTCAGTTTTTATTTGTGAATTGAAAAAACATTTGTGGATCTCAGCTCTACGCATGTGGATTTGCTTTTTACACACATGGAGTTTTGAAACAAACTTTCTGACGAAAATCCACTCGTGTCACTCGGTCATTGTCGGATAGCACGTGATTGCCTGCTGATGACGTCATTTCTGCATTTCAAAGAGCACGCAGTCTTTCTATGAGCTGTTTTTTGTGTTGTTTCTTTTTTATAATCAGCGACAAGTAACGTGCATTCATTGTTTTATGTTAATACCATACAGTGAGTATTAGTGTATGTTTATTTGCGTTATGTATATTATCTAGCACACACTTTCGTATACATTTCTGTTTGAGTATGAAAGGCACAAGGATGCTTGTGGACAACGTACAGTTCTCTAAAGCGGTGGTTTGGCTGCTTCTTCAGTTAGAAGTTATCAGCCACCTCATCCTTTATATTTTTCATTCATTCTCTCAGATGGGTAAAAGTCACAAAGCACTTCACATCTTATTAGTAGTGTACTCTTACTAATGTAGTTGTAATGTCTGTTTGAACCGCAAATCTACATGCATAGAACTGAGATCCATAAATGTTTTTTCGATTCACAAATAAAAACTGAGTTCACAAATGCCTGTTGGAAAGTTGTAAATGTTAGGAAGATATTTACGAATGCTTTTCATTTATTTGTAAATTAATATATAATGTATTCACAGATATTTTTTTATTTGTGGAATTTGTTTGTGTATTTGCAGATCTGTTTTATATTTGCAAAATATTTTTGAGTTTACAAATATTTTTTTTGTATTTGTGGAAGGTGTTTATATTTACAGATTTCACATTTACACACAGATTGTCGATCTGTTCACACACATCATTATGAAACAAATCTCATTCCATACAGAACAGACCTGCAGAAATGGAATAAAATATTCATAAGTATGTTTTAAGTGGTGTATAATTACCTGAAAATAAGAATTGTTGTGTCCGTTAGGTCGTTACCTTAGAATGAGCCCTTTATATCTACATAGGGAGCGGGTCCTCTTTCATGGAGCCCACTATATTGCACCTCCATGTTCCTACAGTAGCCGAGAACAGACAAACCAAACACTCGCTCTAGAGAGGGCATTTTGCAAGTTTCGCGGCCACCATAGGTTCTCCTACACACTTGGGAGGGGAGGGTGAGGTGGAGATTGCAATCTGCTACCTCACTGCTAGATGCCACTATATCCTACACACTGGTGCTTTAAGTAAAGTGCAGCTTAAGATAAGTATAGTGTACTTTTCAAAATTGCTATAATACCATATAAAATATATACCAATGACGTTATCTGTAAATGCCTCTTCTTGTGTTTCTGGTGTTAGGTTTGATGTTTAAATGTTAATTTTGATCAAATTTACAGGTACTGAAAGGCACCACACTGAACTGCATGGGTGTTTCTCACTTACTTTTGTATTAGTAAAAGTCAGTCAAATCAGAGAAAGACAAAGCAAATAGATTTCTACAGCTGAGCCAACATCCAGACATATTTCTGTGAAGATGTGACAGCCATGACACTTTGATTGAGCATGATTACCTGAATATCGGCAGTGAATAATATGGACTCCTTCTGTCGACCTGGTTCTTACAGTAACATTGCAAATCTCCTCTTTTGTTCTCTGGTTCATAATGTAAAAGTGCATTAAAATGCATGATGTGGTTGCCATAAATACATATCAATGACAAATGCCAGCTGGGTAGATTAGTGTGCAGTTTTGATCGCTGTCAAACCCATCCTCCATCAGCGAGAGCAGAAGCTATAAATGAGGCTCATTGTTTTGGGCTTAGGTCAGAATATGAATTCTGCATGATGTGTACACACTAGAGAAGAAATCTCCCATAATCTTCACCTCGAGTTAATTACTGCAGACAAACATTATGGATCGCCAGAGACTCTTATCACTGACTGCTTGAAATACAGAGGAGATTTGCCCCACATCTGATATGATTTTAAACTCTAAGTAATCTTTGCAACAAAACAATCTGTTTGCCCTATTGTCAAATTTATCCCTTTTTCATGAGCCGATCTGAAGATGATGGATGTACATTCTCTCTAATTACAGCAATTATTACTCAGTGATGATAAAACAAGCTCTCAAACAATTACCCCTTCTCCCCTTCCTCTCTTTGTCTCTCCCTCACACAGTCTCTGTAGAAATATGTCACTGCACAAATATATGTTTGCCATTTATACCAGCTAATAAGGAAAAACTACAAGTATATCATTCATTATATTGCACACCAACATAGAAACTAAACAAGACCAGCACCAGGGAGCTAAGTTACTTCCTGCTGAGCACAAGATGTTGGGATGGTGACACTCTCTATTATGCCAAATTTACAAGACTGCTGACTAAACTTGTGCTTATGCCGTACATACACAGAAAAATATACTGCCTGGATTGCAGAGAGGCACCCACCTTTAAAAAACTGTACTGTAGGACTTTACTGACTCTACTGTCACTGCAGAGTCCTTATTCTTTGTGCTTTATTTGTACATATAATAAAATAAAACAAAAGAGAAGAGATATACAAGAGCAAAAATGCACAGGTGGGATGAAAAAAAACCCTGAGGGCTTGTAAAAAGAACCCATCTAACATTGAAATTGAAGACAGCTGTATATGCTTGCTACAATTTACAGACAAATATTTTTAAAATGTTTAAAAGAGAGAATAAAATACAATTCCAAACATGAAAAACAACAAAAAGGAAAAAGAAATAAATACAAGGATTACAATCACGTATATTTGCACTGCTTTCATACACTGTTATCATACCTCATTTACTATATAGTACTGTACTCCTTCAAGAGAAGCTGTTTAAGATCCTCTCCAGGGTTTGAAATAATAGAGCAGTATGAGCATTCCAGCTAGAGTCAGTGACCATTCTGACAATTTTTTTTTGTAATAAAAAGATGGAATAGAGACTGGTTTTACATGTGCTTGCCCGTACTATACTGCCATAAGAAATGAAAGTATAAATCATAGAATAATATAGATCCAGAAAGTTTTTCTGGACAAAATATATCTTACTCTCCATAAAATACCAATATTTTTTGCCACTTCATTGGACACATAATAGAGGTGTCTTTTCCAAATATGCTGATCTTCAATAATTACGTCTAAGAACTTAACATGGGAAACATATTCAAGCATATTATTAGCTATGAAAATGAGGCAAAGATGATCTGATAGGGTTCTATTTTTAGGCTTGAAGATCATATAAGCACTCTTTTTAACATTAAGGGATAGTTTTTTGCATTTGAACCAGATATCCATCCTATCTAGAACATTGTTCATACGGGTTATCAACCTATGTTCATCTTTATATGTAAGAAAAATATTGTTATCGTCAGCATATAAAATAAAGAGCACTTCTTTTGAAATCAAATGCAAATCATTGATGTATATAAGAAATAAAAGAGGACCTAGTATGGAACCTTGTGGAACACCACACTGTATGTGGCTGTATGGTTCTGTTCCAAATGACACATTGTTTCCTGTTAAACAGATAGCTTTTAAATCCATTAAGTTCAGTACCAATAACACCATGGGCTTGAAGCTTATTTAATAATATATTATGGTCTACAGTGTCAAAAGCTTTTGACAAATCAATAAATACTCCAATTGTAAATTCTTTGTTATCTAAAGCTGTAGCTATTCTGTCAGCTGATTAGACCAATGCCACAGAGGTAGAATGCTTTTCATGAAATACAAATTGATAGTCATACAGTAACTAAAATACATTCCTATTTACAGCGATAGCTGTGGTGGGAAGTTGTAGGATATGTGTACCCACACTCGCAGTTGGGAGCTACCAAGTACAAACATTACAGCCTTGTCTTGTTGGCCCCAGAGCAGATCTACTACTGCAGTTTTTCCATGCCTTGTTTAATGCCCTGCTTCAGGGCATTTCAGCTATGTTGGATGGCAGAGGTGAGGTCACTCCTCTATCAGCCTCCTCACCAGATGTGCTACTGCTGAAGCAGCACCATTTCTTAGCTTGTACTTTAACACTGAGTATTGGCATGCCATGCTTAACTGAAAAACATCATACTATGACATTGCACCTTTTTTACACAATTTGTTCTCAATAGGCAATATCACCCATTACATTTTGATGTGAAAAGAGATGTTTGGAAAACAATACTGAAGAAGTGACTAAGAATATTTGGATTCTCATCAAAGTGCTCTCCTCCAGTTAGTCTCTGTCTCCAGCCAGCATTTTGTGTGCCACATGGCAGAGAGTGTTGATGGCCTGTGGGGGAGTAAAAAGTGAGTACAATGGACAAAGGCATGTGTGGCACCTCACATCCATTTCTTCTCTTCCTTGCAGCTATTATTGTATGAAAGTGCTTTCGACAGCTTTTGCACTGCACCATGCATTCTCAAACAATAGGAAACTTACCTGCCTTTTTTCACATGGATAAAATGATGCCTGCTAAATAAAATAGAAGATCCATATCAGCAAGGATTAGGAATGAAATATACCCTTAGATCTTGAAACTCACGTTTTACATTCATCAATGTCGTACTGTATAATGACTTACAATAAATGCATTCAGGTATCTGGTTTTGCACTGAAACGCTGCATTATAATACCTAATCAGTCTGGTGATTGGTAATTACTTCATCATGACTATAGAGTGCCATTGTGTCCAAGATAAACATACTAATATATAACATGGGATAACTATTACATGACATTGTTCGTAATCTAGTACTATTACATGCATGATGGTAGTTGGCTGCAACTAATGGTTACTTTCATCAGATTAATAAAGTAACAGATTATCCATTGAGTCCATAAAATGTCAAAATGTTGTGAAAATGCACATCACAAGTGGCCAGAGCCCAAGGTGACATCTTTAAAATACTTGTTTTGTCCAACCAATACTCAAAACGTAAGAAAGATAAGAAAAAAAGCAGCAAATCCTCAGATTTGAGAAGCAGGAGCCAAAGATGATTCTGCATTTTTATAGTCATAATTAATTATAAAAAGTGGTTTCTGATTATGTTTGTGTGGGTTGAATATCAGGTGCATAATTACTCCAGCATTAGTAGCTTAAATAGACTGCATTTGGTACTGTACATGTGTTGTTGCATTGATAAATAATTTCTGTCAGATTCCATAAACATTTGAAATGTATTTGGGAATTGAATCAATTCAAACACGACTAAAATTAACATTGAGGGCATGGTTATTTTCTTGGTAATGAGGACATACTCAATAATATACCCTAATACAGATAATCTCAAGTGGCATTGAAATTGTTGAATCAGGCCAGTAAAATCTTTATTTCTCTACCTCCTCTAGCAATATTGACAGAGAAGACAAGATAATTTTTAAAAGCTATGTTGCCTGTTTTTTTTTATTTGTTTGTTTGTTCTTTGTTTCTTTGTTTTTTAATTCTTGGGCATAATTCTCTCACTCCACTTCTATAATATAGGCTAAAGAACAAATTTGAGGATTTACAGAGTACAGCTGTACTGGATCTTTGAACCCAGATGGATGGACTGAGCTTCACCCATGCTTTTCTCCCAGTATATACTGTATTGCAGCCCAGATTGTGAAGGATTAAAAGATTTGCCATGTGTCCTTCTTTCAGCATTCAAGGTTCGTGTCTTATGTGCAAATATTCTTGAGTTTCTAATGCTGGAATGGAGATAACATGTCTAATATCATTTCAGACATTTGATTAAATAATAACTCGCCACTGGTATGTTTATGATGGAAGCTAAACTAATATAGCATAATAGTAGGCTGGACACCATAATACATTTTCTATGGTCATTGGATGCCAAGATGTAAACTGCTGTCCGAGGCCTTGAGATTCACCTCTAGCCTAATCACACCATTAGTGTTTTCCCCCCCGTGCAAATGTGCCTGTTGATGGGCTGTCTAATGTGAGAGCTGTGGCCAAGCCTGAAAGGAGTCATCCACTCGCCTCGTTTGGTCGCTTCATTGCACACTGGGAAATATTTCATGAGGTCTAAGTGACTAAAACACACAGTGAGCATTTTTTATCAGATCTTTACATTTTAATATGTTTGAGGTATTTAAAAAGTTTGAAGTTAAGGAAAGAGACTTGCTTTCTGCACACTTGAGGTCTTCTTTGTCAGGGGCTTAGATTTCTGAGGCACACAGTTATGAATGTATGCCAGTGATGTCAATGATGATGATATTTACAAGCTGGCCTTATTAAACCTTTGTTAGTGCTTATCTGCTGCTTTTGAAATAATTGGAAATCATAAAAGCAGCCCAAAGCAACTGACAGATTGTATCTGTATCAGTTGTATTACAGTAAGTGTTGATAAAAATGATTCACAAACCAATTAAGACAACATTGTGACACTGGTAGAAATGACAGACCACAATAAATAGTATGTTCACATCAGCTTTGTTTCGTTTTAAAGGATTATTAAAATTTATAACAACTTGAGTATCATTTTCTCAGATTGCTCATTGTATTTATATACTATGAGAACACTACTCACCAAAATAGTTGTTAGGCTCTGGGAGCAGAGGGACATCACTGAGACTGAGACTGACAGCACAAAAAAAAAAATCATTCAGTCAGATTATCTATACTGCTTTATTTATTATTATTACTTGATTTATTATTTATTTATTTATTTATTATAATTATTTCGTTTTCAAACATATAACCCACAAAAAGGTTGATCAGCAAACATGCATTAAAAAGAAACAAAAGTTAATGAATACAAATAACTACATAAATAAGTCAGAGGACCAAAACTAGAGTACAAGTACAAGTAACATGAATTTAAGCTATGCAAGTAATATGTTTTGGTGTCACACGAGGCTGAGCTACAAAGATAAATGTATCTTTATGATCAATTAACATAGTTAATTAGTGATATGGCACTGATATGGCTGAATCTTCCCATCAAGGAAAAGGTTGCCTTCAGAGTGGAGGGCTCACCTACAACAAATAATGATGGGCAGTAGGGGATTTCCTGATAAGTGATTGATCATGTTTCTCTCAAGACATATTTTCTGTTGCATATCAATAGTACATAAATATAATTTCTAGCAGTCAGAATTACTATATGAGGCCACTTGGGGTATAAGTCTCAAGGAGGAATGTTTTGTTGGTAAGCATGAGGTTTGACATTAAGTAACTCCAAACCTGTGTGCTGTCAACTTTTCATCACATTAATTCCATCCTTAGGGGACAGAGGTGACTCACTAAAGCCATGGCTTGTGACTCTATTCGCCAACCTTGTCACCTTGGGAGCTGGCCTTTAGTGAAAAAAAAGCATAGACATGCTCCATCATAGAATGCACAAATGGTTGAAGGCAAGTAGGCGGCGTCTGGACACAGCATCAGGCAAGAAAGTCTGCAAAATATGATAGCAACTTACAATGTGTCACACAGTCTGGCATTGGCACATAGGGCCAATTCCAATAAACCCTTAACCCTACCACTTGCCCCTACCCCTCAGTTTTGTGCGTTCACGCATAGGGGTAGGGATGTCCCGATTCTTGTTGAGGTAGAGGGGAAGGGCGAAGTGCTAGGGCTATATGGCCCTCCAAGGTTTTTCAAAGGCACACTCCAAAGTGGGTGCTACAAGAAATCTCCCAGAATGCCTTGCAAATCATCAGCAAGATGGCAGGGAACACTTCACAGGAAATGAAAGAAAACCATAAATGTAAGTAAATAAAGTTGGTAAATAAAGATTTAAAAACTATGATAACCATCAGAAATGTCGTTTAGATGTATTTTTTTATAACAAACATAATAATACAATTATTGCCATAGTAAGGAGGCAAAGCAGGAAAACACCACCTAAAACATTTTCTGGCTATTTTCAGTATGATTGACCTGTCCTGCCATGCCCAACAAAATTAACATATATGTTGTTTGGTTAATCTGGGTTTATCACCCTGTAGTTTATAGTAATTGCAAGCAATAGCATCGGTTTCTTTGAAATCTGAACAACGCTACAATAATATCCCTATGTTCCATTATCGCAGGGACTCCTCAGCAAACCAGACAGCTGATCTGGTTCAGAGCAGATAATGAGCAGCATTTTCAGAAGTCAAAAAGTGCTGCCAAACCACTTTGAGAGTGAGTCATTTGTTTTAAAGTTGCTTTACTGCACACAAACGTCTGTGTTTTGTTCTTGTTTTTTTCATTCTGTTAACATTACTATTAATTTTTGTTATAATACAGGACATTGATCAAAGAATGCCTATAGCCCACGCAAGAGAAATCACCACAGCTGAAGGTGGCATTTTGAGATTTCCTGGCAACAAACTCGTCACATCTGTCACTGACGACTACTGATGACGTTTCCAGGTCTTGAAGGGTTGTCCCATTCCCTAGGGGAATATTTCAACCACTACCCCTTGTAACTCTGTTGCAAGGGGCAAGGGGCACTCGAAAAAGAAGGGTAGGGGTAGGGGTGAAAATAAAGAAATGGGATTGGCCCATAGACTCCCCTAATGCTATCCACAGAGGGACACACATGCCAATTCACCCAGCAAATACGAATGAAGTCATGTGCATCAGCAGCTCATCATGTGTTTCTAAATATGGTTGCTCTATATGAGAGGAAAAAGTCAGTAAAGCTTTCTTGCACAGGGACCAGAACCAGGAGGGGGGACCCACAGGCCCTCCACATTGAAGAGGCAGTCAGACTGCCTGGCTGAAGTATAAGTGTTTAAATAAACCGCTGATCACTGGCTGATCTCATCCTTGATCACCAAATGATCTACAGTATTATAGATCTGCTGCCAGGGTCACAGTCTGCGACTGAAAGGAAATGACAGGAACATAAAATTAGGCAACAATCTGTTTAATGGTGAAACAAGAAAAGTTTAACACTCTTACACTAGAAAAGTAATGAGAAGTTTGGGTTAGGAGACAAAAAAAAGTTTTGCAAGCAAAGGTGAGGAGAGCCATAGGGGACAGCTGTACTGTAGCTGTTAGATGTTGAGTTTCAGAGTACTCTTTAGGTCTGTTCAGGCTGCAGACTGGCTTTTGCAGTCAGTTAATTCATATTTTCTTATTTTTATTTTTGTCTTCTTCAATCAACTCTCGTCCTAAATAATGGTCATCGTACAAAAAAAGATTATGTTATAACGTATACATTTATACTTGCATAAGTCATTGTGGTGTACATAATAATTGGAGTTAATAACATGATCATTTCATTATTTCTTATTAACATAATCTTATTATTGTAATGGTCCATTAGCAAATGGTAAGCCATTGTCTGTCATACTATGAATAAATTATCTAAAAGTAGAAATTATATTGTTTGTATAAATAAATAATAGTATAATATTATTGTTTAATAAATAATACTATAATATTATTGTAAAACAATACATATTTTCAGAATAATATGCTAATTGAGACTAAAAGCAAAAGTTAATTAGTGAAATTTAATTTATTTTTAGCATGTTGCAACCATCCCTGATTGTGTTGCAATGGCCCCCAGGGTTGGGGTCAGTTGCAACATCTGACTTCTTCTATTCAAATAAGTATTGTGAATTATATGTCATATGTAATCACCTTTAAGTGGTATGGGTAATTAGCAGACAGATGTTAGTTTAATATATAAAAATTTGGTTGGTCTAATCCAAATAGTCTCTGAGAAATGCAAAATGTGTTACAACTGTCTCCAGTCTCCCCTACTTTTATCTAATTTATCCATGGTTGTTATTTGTTGTTGATTTTTGCCTCAGACGTCCATGCAACATTACTTTAGCCTTTGTTCCTCGTCAAATTTTAGCAAGTAAGCTTTTGGCAAAATGAGATCACTGAATCACTGAAATCTCTCCCTGAAGTCTTGGTAGCTAAAATAATATACTTAAGGCCCAGCATTATGACCGCACTGACAGCTTAATCATCTTGAGGCTACATCTGTGTTGAAGAACATTATACTATCTCACATTCCTTTTATTTGTTTCCAGTATTTTGGCAGTGACCTGGTATGTGGCATTATCTTTTTTTTTGTTGTTGCCGTTTTTTTGATACTGGCAACTTCTTATTCTGTCCAATGCTCATATGTCTTCACCCATAACCATCTATGTCGCTGCAGTCTCTTCTTTTTCTGTTTCAATGTTTCATTCCCAGCACTTACTTTGTAGGCTGAGCATAGAAAGAACTATGAATGACACAGTTCTAACGAGATTTAAATTGCTGCAGCTGACTCTGATGTCTGAATTCCAAATTGGTTAAAGGAGTATCATCAAATTTCATAATGATTCATTAAATATAGCAAGGGTTTTTTCTATCAGGTGGTTTCAGCCCCAGGAAGGATGTTGAAACCACCTCTATGGATTGATCTGATATACTTACATCACCTACTATTGTTATATATTGATTGTTATAGTATAATCATGCATTAAAAATGGACATTTTTACAATTATGCTCTATACCATTATGCTCTATACTTAAAGGATAAGGCTGGTGATATTTTTGCATGATTGTATTGTAAACATATCCCATAGTAAGACCAAAAACAACAATGTGTCTTTCCATCTCTCAGTACTTCTCCACCCTGTCTGTAACTCTCAGCCCTATGCAAGGCTGAGTATGCTAAGTAACTAGTAAGCTAGTTCTTACTGAAGATGTAAATGTATAAAAATTGGTCACAAATACATGTTTGGGTTTTTTTTTAAAGTTCATTATTTTACAGGGGACCATTTTCACCTGTGGATTACTATGCTTTTAGTGCTCTAGTAAGTGTTTGCACAGTGTATATGGAATTCATTCAAAATAAAAGAGTTGTTATGTTCACTGTAATGAAGAAATACATACTACAATTCATATTTGGGGTACCAGGGCCAATGCTGTGAGCCATTCAGTCTTTATATAACAGCAGTGAGAGCTGTGTCCGCTCTGGCATTAAGTCAGACCAGTCCTCAGTGGGTGTTGGACTCCACCAGGGTTGTCCCTTGTCACTGATTCTGTTTGTGATTTTCATGGACAGAATCTCAAGATTGCTTCTTTGCAGATGATGTTGCTCTTTTGGCTTCAACACACTGTGACCTCCAGCAGGCACTGGGACGGTTTGCAGCTGAATGTGAAGCGGCCAGGATGAGAGTCAGCACCTCCAAATCTGAGGCCATGGTGCTCTGCAGGAAAAAGGTGGACTGCTCCCTCTACGTTGGGAGTGAGTTGCTGCCCCAAGTGGAGGAGTTCAAAGTATCTCAGGGTCTTGTTCACGAATGAGGGTAAGATGGAGTGTGAGATTGACAGGCGGATTGGTGCAGCATCAGCAGTTATATGGGCATTGTACTGGACCGTTGTGGTGAAGAAAGAGCTGAGCCAGAAGGCAAAACTCTTAATTTACCAGTTGGTCTACGTCCCAACCCTCACCTATGGTCACAAGCTTTGGGTAGTGACTGAAAGAATGAGATCGTGGACACAAGCAGCAAAAATGAATTTCCTCCGGAGAGTGTCTGGGCTTAGCCTTAGAGACAGGATGAGGAGCTCGGACATCCAGGGGGAGCTTGGAGTAGAGCAGTTGCTCCTTCGCATCGAAAGGAGCCAGATGAGGTGGTCAGGATGCCTCCTGGATGCCCCCCTCTGGAGGTGTTCAAACTGGTAGGAAACGACCAATTTTTAGGGCGTTTTACAAAGAGGGTGGTGTACTTTGGTACAAAGTCTAAGAAAAAAGAGAAAAAAGTTGGTAAGTACCCACTCACCATATTTGGGTTCATACATGGTAGTTAATTTACAAAAATTCTTAATAAAGTAGACTCTTGACAATCATTTAACTGACAGAAAATACAGGACAGAGAAACAGTAGTGTGTCAATTAACGTATTAGGTTTTTTTCCTAAAACTAGCTGCTGTGTAATTGTTAATTCTTTGGACATTTCTTTGAAAGGGTTATATAATTTGGTAGTATACCAGAAATGTGCTCATAATAGATTTTTTTGGAAACAACCTAATAATATGTAATATGTAGTTTGATACACAAACACAATGAAAAGTATTTTCATTTTCATAGTCTGATTTATTGAGAATACACTTTTTTCTGATTTTTCTAATAATTTGTACCAAATTGCACCACCTTCTCTGTAAAATGTCCTAAACATTAACTGCTAAATGCCTGCAAATTACTCAGAAAGTTCCCCAGAAGGACATGTTAATAGGATCTTATATTTTATTTTTTTTTATGTATTTTTTTTTTTTTGGTCTTTTCATTAGATTTGTTGAAAATAATGGCCTAATACTTTAAGAGTTACATCACATTCACTGACTGCTGTTTGTGTTGAGAGCACATATGTGTGTTAATGGAGATGAAGTGTTGGTGAAAATTAAAAAGCAGGAGATTTACTGAAAATGCAAGGTTTTAAAAACATGCCTACTTGAATGAATTTATGTTTAAAAATAAAAATTAAACTCAAACTGAGGTGAGTGACAGTTAAAATTTGAAATAATAAATATGAAGTAACACCATAAAACCTGCAGCTGTTGCAGAAGAGGACATCCAAATTAAAGAGCGGCAGCGACTATTGAGTGACCATGCACCTTCCTAAGAGATAGGAGTTGTGTTTGATACTAAGTGGTTCACTAGGAAACACCACCTTCTGTTGTCCAACCATTATTATTTTCCCTCATATTTAGGCTACCTCATTTACTCTTATTTCCACATATAAATCATTTTTACTTGCTTTGTAGTCCTTCCTCTTGAACATAATAAAGTATTTAACATTTGTGTCTTCCCTTAAAAAAGAAGCACTCTACATCAGCAAAACTGCAATAACAGAAATAATTGCAGTACAACTTTAACACTGGCATTACAATATCATAATAACCTTATTTTATCAGAAACCTGATGAAATTAGACCATGAAAAAAAACTTGTAGAAAAAGAAAAAGGCTTCAATGGGACATCATCAAATTTAAGCAGCAGAAATGTGGGGCATTCATTACTGCAGTGCACTGCTGGAATATGACTTTGATGTGTATATGATGTGCGAGTAGAAAGGGAAAGAGGAAGTGATGCTGGAACGGTAACTACTCTGATAACAGAGCTGAAATCCTGTTGAGAGAGCCATCGCTTTTCATATTCTCCAATTACATGAGTCTCCTGCATGGCCATCATGAATCATAGAACAGATCATGATCCTTTAATGGAGACAATGAATTACTGACAAGTTGGACTTGGTTGTTTCCTGATCCTGTTATTCTGTGCTCAGTGGTATAAGCAATAGATTGAAACAATTTTGATTTTTCAATGAATGTGGTTTGCAAAGTGAAGTGAAGCACATGAAATTATGCTTTGATTGTAGACGTAATTGCAGAATGATGAACAATGAAGATGGGAAAATTCTGCGGCTAATGACATGGCAAGAAACTGAAAGGCAAATCGGTGTATTGTGAAAGGGTCGATGGAGAAGTGTGACTGGTTTGTAAATTTTTCAATGTATGACATACTGTACAATTCCAATTCAGTGCATGAAAAATATTCATTAGGGATTCTCTGTTGTTATTTCATGTAAAAGTTTAATCAGAAAAATAACTTATAACTATAGCTGTAAAATAAATATAGTGGAGTAGAAGTACAAAGTAGCATAAAAGGGAAATACTCAAGTAAAATACAAGTCAATTTAAGTTGTACTTAAGTCCACCACTGTGAAAACATATTGCACTAGATAAACTGCCTATTCATAATTTGGGGAGTACAAACAGTGGGTTGAATATGAACATTTTCTTTGATAAAAAGCTACCTTTTATTGATCATCACACCTGATAGAACCATTTACCACATACCTATACTGTTCTCATTCAAAATAACAGTCAAAAACCAAGATCACTGAGTTCACTAAGTTTTCTGAACAGAAACATGTACTAAAAGGCCTTTTGGATATTTATCTCCAAATCTTTTTGTAAAGGTCACATATTCCCTATCTGAGATGCACAAAACTGCTTTTATGCTATCCTTATCTTCAACTAAAAGAACATCCTTATATCATTGCAGTTCTGATTTTGTGCCAGGTTTACTGCCTGTAGGTTATCCTTGCCTCAACTTTAGCCTGTATGGTCTGTCGTTTGACTGAATGATGTACTTTATGAATCATGTGGTCAGACTTCTGAACTGACGCACTGCATTTTGTCATCCTGACATCTCCATCCAAGCATACAAATGCCACAGTGTAAAATTTTGCCACAATGTGAAAATTGGAATTCACAGGAAAAAAATTAGCAAGAACGTCAGTTGGAGTTTTACAAAATAACGCTCCAGAGATTGTTCTGTGGTTCAAGATGTCTAATTTCTCTAACTTGCAGACTGCTAGATGTGGAACAGATGTCTTCAGCTTGTTTCACTAGTTTTTTGTGTCTGCAGTCACTTAGGGCTTTCACATTTTGAGATCTTTCCAGTGTTGCTTTGCTGCATTTTGCATATTACCTGAAAATGTTTCAGTTGTTATTAGATAATGATAAGCACCATGCAAATTAAGTGTTACCAATTATCAGTCTAATACTAAAAGCAACCAGGAATGAACTGCATTCACACTAAAAAACATATTACACAGTTTTACAGCAAAGAGCATGTTTTCTAAAGAGTTATCATTTGTGTGATAAGTGTATAATACTAACATGTATTATTTACTCACCTGAAGAGCAGTGGCATAACGACACAGTGAAAAAGGACACAGTCACAGGCATGTCAGCAGATATAAATCAATCAGAAAGTACTGTATGTCTGTATTTCTGGGGTGATGCCTAACCTGATCCAGCTTTTTCCTACTGTGTCATTCCTGCTACCTAAACACTTGTTTCCGGAATTTGTTTTCCTTACAGTGTGATACGGGAATATGCGGAGAGACAGTATGTATTAGCAGTTTTGAATGGGGAAATCTGTTATGCGCCACTGACACTGTAAGACATGCAGTCAGCAAAACTGGCAAATCTTTTTGTGAGTGTCATAAAATCTCCCAGATATACTTTCAGGGTCACACAGCCACAGAAAGACTGTATATATTTTAGGAGAACTCGTGTAAGTGGAGGAAATCAGTGCCACTATGGATTTGATGGATACAAGACCTATGTTTCTCATACAATTTAAATGTTTTTTCAAATGTAAATTACTGCCATAAACCACACACCACCACACTCATGTCTTGTAAGTAATCACACCCCCTTCAAATAGCACTGAGTGATGTATGACTAAAAGTACCACTAAGAGGAAACAAGATGTTTTTTAGTGACGACACTGTTGTCTGGCAGAAGAGTGTGTTGCATCACTTCGTACAAGGCTGTCAAAAATCAGCATTGTGTCTATTGTGATTTTGTGACTGTCACAAATGCATAACATTTTGAACCAGACAACATCCACTCTGGATGGAAATGTCGTCTGATCAAATGGTTAAATAAAACAGTTGATTTGAGTTAGTGTAAAGGAATTAGTCTGTTTCAGACAATAGCAATCAGTTTTGTGTGTAATCCCACATCATTCCTTAATGTTCCTTAATATAAAAAACAAACATGATGTGTGTCGTCACCTCCTCCTCTGCCTGTCTTAAAGACCTTTTGTGTTCACAGAGGAAACCACATTTGAGTTCACTAGGAGTGGAGAGAGGAGGTGGGTATAAGCTGTTTGACAGAACCATGTAATATTTCACAATTTACCTGTCAGCTGTCAGAGCTTTAGTAGACATCTAGGGCTGCCTGTATACATGCATGCACCACTTTTCACACAGAAAATGGCTGACAGTTTATTTGGAGACTTAATCTTTTTAGCACTATAACCTGTTAGGTTCCACCAGAATTTTCATATAATGTAAGAATATGAATATGCATGTGTTAAAATATCTTTCTAAAAGTATGCTTTTTTAAATGGTCACACAAGTATAGCTTTACGCATTGTCACTTAAACTGTACATGTTAAATTGTTAAAGTGGGGATGACATTTCAAATTTAGATTGCATGTCATCAATCAAGAGGCTATTACAGCTCAAATTGCAGGGTAATGGCTGTGAATAACAGCACATAAGCTGCTATATGGCAGTGTTACAGGACATATCCAGTGCCAGACCAACGTCCAGACCCACTATTATTATGACACTGTGAGCTGACTTCTATTTATGGCAGAGTGTTTGAATGCGCAATAGACTTTTGCATATATGCATAATATTACAGTGACTGATGTGTCAAACCTGGAGCAATCTGATGCAGTGACTGCATAGTCTGCTTTTGTTTAGCCTTGAAACTACAGCATTATGCATGTTTCTCCTGAGGTCTAATGGGGCTGTATAGAAACCTGTATTAAAAGCAAGGAACATAACATGCTGATACTAATGTTAACTGTGTGTGTTTACATGACATCGAAACTGTAACAGAAACAGTTTAATCAACATCTACCAATCAGCAAGGTTGTCTAGAGATCATTTTTGTTTTGTGCAATGTGTATTTAGAATTGTGGTCCATGATCCAATATGATAATAATAACAACAACAATAATATAGATCCATTTGTAACTATTCGATACACTGGTCTGAGATTTAATTCAGCTGACATTCAGTTGTGATTTAGCTCAGATTTGACATGAATTGATAATTCATATTGCACCTGAAATTAACTAGAAGTGACCAAAAAACATAATTATTTGCATACTTTTATTTCACATTTAAAGTACTGAATGCTAAAAATTTATTTCTACTGGCCCAAACAATAGAAAACTGTAAAAGTAATACACAGGGCAACTTTTTGTGCAGTCCCCAAAGAGCATGCATTTGTTTACCTCAGTTCCATGGTTGGTGTCATCCATCTGCATTCTGCATTTTCAACAACACTATATGAGTGTTAGTCTTTGAAAATAAAATAGCTTATTGCTTCGTTTACTGCAGTCAGTCGGTGCTACATTTGTTGCTTTCTTTCTCAAGCTGACTGCTCATGCATGTACACACCCATACATTAGCACTTAGTTATACTGTAGCATGAAATGCTACACCCCCTAATTGCACATTGCAAAATATGTATTCAAATGTTTCCAATAGCAAATAGTGGGACAACTGTCTGACACAAGTTGCATATGAGCACAGTAATGGTTAGTGGCTATAATTTGAGTTGTGACTTGTTAACAATACAGCCCTTTAGAATAGCTTCGGGCTTCACTCAGGAATGCTGTTGATTGGTATTTTTCACATTAGAAAATTGAGAGCAAAAATAGAAGCACAAAAATAGTGTTGAAAGACACTCAGAGAGACGTATTAAAGCACAAGGTTTCAAGAATTTGTTTTAGAACATCCACAAATTGAACACTTTGAAACACCTGTCAGTGATTCAGAGTTTCTGCCTCAGGGAATCAAACTCTCAGTCTTAAGCTGAATTCCTAACATTAGAGGCAAAGTGCTCAGCATTGTACACTGGCAGCAGAGACAGACTGGTGAAGGCAAGGAATAGTGTGTGTAACAAAAAGGCATGATATGAAAAACAGCTTGTTGACTTATGTACTGCCACAACCTTAGGCAGGTCTATCAGCTAAAAAAAAAAAGAGATGTCACGACACAATAAATTAGCATTTTTTTTTGCCAAAATGTCAAGTTTTTAACTCTATTATAAACGCTGACATCCATCCCACCATAAACTGTAAACCCATCCTCGCGAATGAAGCATGTTACCCTTAAGAAGATTATTTTCAGGTGTTATGAATGAGTTATTAACTATGTTTCAAGCGATGCCTTTTCATATGATTGAGTTTCACCAGCCCTGTGCATTCTGTGGGGAGCAGAGCATCATGGGGCTGCCTTGACAAGCTCATCCATCAGCACAGCATGTTCAAGTCCCCATCAAATGTCTGCACCGCTCCATAAAGTGGAGGAGGAGAGGTGTCACTCCCTAAACAGGATATATGGTCTCTCACTGAGACACAAATTAGACAGTAAATACATTACAGTGGAAGTAGCCTCTTCCACAGCAACATGTTTGTACTGCCGCTGTGCCAGAATCAACACTGCAGAACTATTAGAGGAGGCTGTTTGCCTGCCAACAAGACATACACATTTGCATTAGATTACCCAAGCATCTCACTCACATCAGACTATAGCATTAACATAGTGACAGCTTTATTTTTAAGGGGTATCCAATATAAATTAGTGATTCAGTTCATAAAATAATCATCTAACATACTCAAAATCAGTGCACTCTCATTCCTGGGCATTTTTTTTAATATTATTATTATTACCTTGACATTCAAATTGAAGCAGCATTTTATTTTCATTTACTCTGTAGTTCAATAGCATAATTATCACCACTTTCAGCCATGGCTGACCATTATTCAAAGCATGTTAAAGTGGAGGCACAGGTGGAATCTAGCCCATCACAAATTTAGATTTGGCACGCGCAGTGCATGAATCTGTATTGTCAGTTCATTCTGGCCTATCTAGTTGGAATACTTCTCCCAGTTGCCACACAGAACACATAACTGCACAGTGCACACTAAACAGACAGAGATGTCACACCATCCGACATACTTTATTAATTTTCCCTTCCCCCCTCTTTATGCTTTCCAATTTGGTATGGCGAAATTCCCAGCAGTGCTTGTCTCTGTTAACTTCACTTTCGGCAGAGTGCAGAAAGCCACACGTCCTTCTATACACAGGGTTTTGCAAGGCCACAATATGTGAAAAAACTTAATATGACCCCCCCCCCCCACCCCCCCCCCCCCCCCTCTCTCTTCCACCCACCCCATAATTGGTTTCCCCAACACACTCAATGTGCACTGGTATAGTAGGAGACCACAAAGTAAGAAATCTAGCTATATGATATATATCTCACATAAACAGTAAAAACGATGGTTCATGCTGAAGATTGATAATTCAAGAGGTGTGTAAGACACATGTAAAGGCGAACATGGAGAAGTCTTATTTGCTATGAGAAGCAGAACCCAGATTCTGTGAGATGCGTGAGAAAATTACCAGTTTCATGGCCAGCAAGAGAAATGTTGTTATGGAGCTAGAGGATGAAAGGCGAGGCGGCTTGCCTTTTCGGTGTGATGTAGCAGAGTATTTCAGTGGCCCAAATGTGAAACTGGAAGGACACAAACCAGGCATTCATGAATATGCATACTGCAGTAAAAGGCAATTCAAACAAAACAGCATTCACTGTGAGAGCCAGAGTGCAGCAGAAAAACTACAAATTTAGGAAGAGGTTTATGAGGCCTGATGCACATAAATAGAGTTTTGAAAGTTTCACAAATCCATTTGCAGTTGATACGGAGAGTTTTCCAAAACACTGACACATAGTAGAGCTGAATTAATTACAGTGGAACAGCCCACTGAGGGCCAAGTTTGAATCTCTTGAGGCGAAAGAGTTTGCCCCTTTCATCTCAGACACAATGCCACAACTCCGCCTCGAGGCTGCCTGTGTGCCGAGTACATTTGGAAGCATTTATTTGTGTAAACAAATGTTCTCCGTGATGAGGTTCAACAATCATCTCACAGGTCCGTCTAACAGACAAGCAGAGGTGTCTATTTTTTCAAAGGTGTTTTGCTGTCTGACTACAATGTATTATTTCAGTAACAGCTCTCACATTTTCACTGCTTTTGTCTTCAAATGAGTGATCAGAGTCAAGACAATGCAATCAGACTAGAAGGGCAGCTGATGCACAAAGACTAGTATCAAACACAAAAACACAAAACAGTAGGAAATCAGAACACAATGCAGCTTTATTGAATTAATACAGATAGAAGAGAGGCTTTGTGTGGCTTAATTTGCAAAGAAAGATACAAAACTATTTAAATTAAACTCAATATTGACAGTGTGAGGCTCTGACTGTCTGTCTGACTGAATGTGTGAAGTGAAGGAAAGGTCAAAAACATGATTTGGGTCTACATGTTCGCCAAAAGGTTAGTGACTGTGTCAGAATAGTTACTGGCTGTCAGTCTATAGCAAAATAACTGACCCTTTTGGAAATGTCACAAACAGGCTGTATTTTCTACTGAGATGGAAAATGTGCACTCTGTAAATCTAAACTATACAGTAATCTTTTTTTCATTTTTTGCATTAGATTTCATACATTAAGTTGACAGCACATACTCAGATTAAATAATCATTCTCCATTCTCATTTATCCATGCATTCATTCAAACAGTTTACTGGAGGACATATGTAATGTGTTTGCTGTATGAATGTTTGGTGAAAAGCAGTACTAAGCTTTGATTTCCCAGCCTTCTTGGTCATCCTTCTTGACAGTTAAGTTTAAATGATTAAATCCACAATTCTCATTTGAAGAAGCAAAGACCTTAACTACTTCGGCAAACCACTGTGATCCATTCCTTGAGATACAATGAGCTATTATCCCCTTAATCATGTCACTAAGGCTGTACAAACTAATATCATCTTGAGGTTTAACAAGGCTTTGAATAACCTCAGTCAAAAGCAGTAAAAAATAAGTATTTTGCGATTGTTAAGTTAACAGATCCCCTGCAACTTTATGTTGCATTTTGCATTTTGCTGCAATTGACCATGTTGAAATGTGCTAATGAAAGTGTGAGGATTTTAAGAGGACTTAACAGAATCAAAGCTTTGATAGGCCAGTTTGTGGAATCAAAAATTAAAGTGACAAGTTGTGTGACAGTCTGATTGAAAAGAGAATGTACTGTAACTTTATTAACGCCACCATGCATCGATCAATTTGAGCAAAGGTTTAAAGACATCTTTATTAAGGAACAGACTTCATGATCTTAGTTTGACAATTTAACAAACAACCCAAACATTTCACACTGTCACTTAACTGGAGCATATACAGCTGGACTTTCTCATCTACAGGAGTTTTACATCATTGCAATATTTTGTCTAATAAATTTAGAAGTAATTTAATCTAGTTGTTCTCTAATTTAAGGTTTAGGGGTGCTGTAGGATAAGACGGACAAATTCAGAACTGATAGTAGGTATCACTCAACAGATTTATCTCAGTGCAGCTGACATGTCTCCTGCAGCCCTCTAGAAGGTAATCAGACCTTAACATATGACAATGTCAGTTGGTTGACAGGTCCTCTTTTTTCCATGTTCAAACCAAGTTGATATGGGGTATTAGGAGCAGCATGACCTCTAGTTACAGGGCTAATAGACTTCTAGACTCCTTGTTCCCCCATTTGGAGTTGTGAACATGATTATAATGTTCTGGCCAATCGTGGTGATATTTACTAATATGGTGTGGAATAAGATGGAATAGCACCTTATCTGTGCTGTGAAATTTTCAGTGTTAATACAATGTCTCAAAAGATATTTTGTTAAATTAAGTTCAGTTACACTGAAAAAGTATTACTTTTGTAGTAATTTGTTTATTTAGCAAAAAGTATATTCAGTGCATTTGAACTTATAGTGGTGAATATTAATGGAATGTAAACATACATATGAATCTGTGTGTAGATGTGATTAGAATATGTGATATACCTCTCATGACACACTACACCTGCGCCCTGTCATATAATTTTGAGTATGTTTTGCATATGGTTTAAAGCCCTGAAGACTTGTGGACTATAACATCAACACAGTGGTTTTGTCACTATAACATTGCATCAAGCCTATGAGTCTGAAGCTAACATACAGTATGTCTTTATTGCAAATTAATTTGTCAACAGAGGCCAAATAGTTTATGAAATTGTTCAGGCTTATGTTAGTTTTATGTATTTGGGTTATCTGATGTGTAGCAAATTGAGCATCCAGCATATAGGTGAGCATAGAGAACAACGTAAAAGAGACAATTTCAACATTATTAGAATGTAAAAAACTGCAAAATTATTAAAATATAGTGAATAATCACAGAAAGGCAGAAAAATAAATTGCAAACATTGGTGGTCCAAATTACAATATTATAGGCCTAGATCTAGAATACTCATATGTGAATAGTTGGCCATTGAGTACTTTAAGTGTAACAAGTGTGAGTGTAACAGATCACTACATGAACAGTGAGTACAGGTATGTACCATTATGGCCGATGCATGTCAGCTCACTTGTGTCAAGACATTTGAGCCCACCTAAATAAATAAAACTACGATTTTTTTTACTCCCTAATATTGGTATCGGCATAGGCCCCAAAAATCCAGTATCAATTGGGCTTTAAAATATTGCAACAGTCTTGACATGTGGTTTAGGTTGTGATTTTGTTCTGTTTATTTTCCCTTGTATGTGCTATTGATTTTTTCTGTTTGAGCATCTGTATTTTTTGATTCTTTTTTTTCCCTTTTTTGCAGTGAGGTCAGTCCCTCTGAGACCCAACACCTCCTCTTGTACTGTAGATAAATATATATACAAGTTGAAGGCAAAAGAATTATGTCAGAGTACTATCTATAACCACAGAATCCAAACTGCAGTCCTTTTCTTGTGATTTTCAAATTTATGCCAATAAACAGCTGCATAATAGTCAGATCTGCTTAAGCTATTGAACATGTCTCAGATAAACTGAATGCACTGACTGAATGCACACACTACAGCTGTCATATTCAAAGAAATGATATCAAAATACATACATTGATTACACAATATATTATCTGCAAAGTATATTTTGCCAGTATGTTCCTCTCAGCTAACACCATGTATCAACAAAATGCTCCAAAAATCTATTTTCTTAGAGTATTTCTGTTCTTATGATCATCATGTACTTTGCAGTAATCAGAACTCAATTTTCCACCTTTAGAATACAATTTTATCTTGGGAGCACTTTGACATAAGTAATTTGTTTGAGGCACAGCTATAATTTTCTTAACTACTCTCACTGAACCATGAGAGACTGTTTGTTACAATGCTGGAAGACACAGACAGATGATATGCAACCTGCTCTGCCTCCTCCGTTCTTTCACTGCATCCCCTCTGGCTACTTCAACAACAAGCCAACATGCAAGGATGGAGGGAAAGGGGCCATTTTCACTTTAGTCCTCTGACAGAGTCACAGACCTTGAGCTGGCACATTTCATTATTAAGCTACAAACATCATGCTTCTTCACCAAACCACATGTAAAAATTGAAAATAAATAATTAAAACTAGACAAACGTTCTGTGCATAAATAATGTTGTTTCTGCTGTGCAGTGTATTAAATCAGCAATAGCTACAAGTTACTTACTACATCAAAAAATGTATAGAAAATTGAACATTTTTAATTTGTTTTAACTTTCTGTTAAATGAAACAGTGAGTGCTGCAGGAGTAGGTGTCAGTTTTCCCAGAGAAAATCGAACATATTTTTTCTTTCTCTCATTTCTTCTCTGTTTTATTGCAATCACGGTTATTTGGCATGAATATATGTTCTTTAACACTTTAGTGGATATTTTTGTACTATTCAGTGCTTCTTTTTTCAGACAACAGCTATTCACTCATGATATGAATCTCATTTTGGCAGAGATGCAGCAGCTTTGCATGATTGGCTGTATTGCTGTCCTCTCACACTCCCACAGACATGCATTTGATTTGTCACCAGCATCCAAAGTCTTATCTAAACACTGCAAAGAATCTCTGAGTAAATGTTCCCCGTTGGCACACTTCAGCAGCACAGAAACCAGCTATTCTGCAAAAGGATCCTTTAAGTACCTTTTTTTTTTTCACGGAGGGAGATTAGAATGCACTGCAAAATAAAGAGAATAAATGATGTGAAGATGACTTGGCACATAAAAACATGCAGGCCATGGTACATTATTACCATATGATAAGACGACCGTAGGAAGTTTTCATTCAATCCTTTCTTGTGAGAGGAGAATGAAAGAAAACAGGCAAAACTTAACTAATTGGCTTCAGAAGTTGCAGCTTTCTCGCCTTCCATTTCTAGGCTGAGTTGGAGAAACCTGCCATGCTTGTCAAATCTTCTTCACTGTTACTGTGATGGCCAAAGAGAGCAAAAGTGGCCTCCATCTCATAAGAGTAGGGAAGGGAAATACAGGTTTAGTCAAGTGTGAAAGAACACCTCGTTATGAAAGTGAAATATGTCATATTGGCAGATACCAAATTGACATTTTTAAAATTCAATTTTTCCAATTCACTACATTGTTAAACAATTGTGAACTTTCTAAATCACTAATTATGTTAACAAGGAAAAGTCTGACGTCATAATAATGTGAGCTCATTTTCTAACTCTCCATCACAGATGATGTACAGTAATACAACAATCTTTCAGGTAAGCAAAGCTTTAAAATGTGAAATATCTGCTGTCCTAAACCCCTGCAACTGCTCCTGATAATAAACTCCTGTCTCATAAGAGGTGATGATACAAATTACAGTAAAGGTGAAAAAATTTGCATTCAATAAGAAATGTGTCCCCTGGCAGTGTGTCATACACATAAAAAGATCTGATTTACTGTGGAATCAATGTAAGCAAAGGTTTGAGATAAGATCAAATGACTATGATCTCTGTGGAGAGATTACCTGCAATAGGCTGCATTTCTTTTCTACTCATGAAAGAATTTAAATAGGAAAATAATAAGGGATATAACCACCCAAAAATCTAAATTCCCTACTGTCAAACTATTCTATTGCCTAATAATTAGAATAAAAGACAGAGACATTACTCAGAGCCTGTGTAGTATACTGAATATACTGTATAGTGTATGTGTTAATATGTCAAACACCCAGATTCTTTCTTGATTAAGGGGTACCCTTCACTTCTCCAGGAATTTCTAGGATCATACTATGTTGGTGTGCATTACTGTGTCCGGGTTTGTTTAACACAGTATATATCAGCCTAATTAGATCCAGAAATGCTGAGGATGGTGGACCAATAAAGAGGCTTTGAGGCTTAAGGATGCATCTGAATGAGATTATTGAGAGAGAAAAGATGTTAATATGAAATAAAAATACAACGTAGGCAGAAACTGTTCTATACTATAACCATAAGTAAAGAATATAAATGCAATGCCAGTGTTTACAGATCAAGGCTGACAATCATCTGACCTCCAATGTTATTGTTAAAACAGCAAGGTTGTTTTTTTTCTTTTTTTTTTTACTGCATCATCTTAAACACCTATTTCTAGTTGTGTCTCTTCTGCATTATCTTCTCAATGTGGGAAACGTCTGTCTTATTCTCGCTTTCTATGCACAGAGCATGTGTTTGCATTTAAAGACATTTTGCTCATTTCACAAAAACTTTCGAGCTGGATAAGAAGACAAGTGAATCCAAACAGCAAGCGGTAATCCCCGTAAACAATAGCAGGTATTGTGGTGAGATCTCTCTAAACTCACATTTCATCACTGTTTTAAGAGTTCCTTAAACACTGTGTAATGAGTTATCATTACTGGATTGCACTGTCGCCAGGCACACACAACTTGGAAAATTCTGGTCTACATTTCCAGAGATACTTGTAATCAACTGAGTCCTGATTTCCCAAAACTGATTAGCTGCTGCCATTCAGCATTTGGCAAGCACTGTCCCCAACTGTTCAACATTCAGAGCTGTAGCTCCATTTTTGTGAATTTGTCCTCAGACATACTATAATGACTCCAAATGTTTTTAAGAAAGTTCTATCATACCAAGTTATCCTTGGGGAAATAGGCAGCACAAATACATAAGCAAGAATGTAAGTTAGGCTCATTAAGCAGCACAAAATCAAGCCATCTTCAGTCTTCAATAAATGCTTTGGGAGGAAATGTAAAGCTAAAATTCTGCACTTGGCAGGCAGACTGCATCACTTTCCTGAGATACTTGCTGCTCAGTAGGAGATAAACAGCCAAGCTAGAGGATGTAAGCAGGTGCTGCAGCCTAACATTACATCCTAGCCACAGCTACCCCCAACCATGCCCCCTATACCTCCACAGCATGAAGCACTAACCTCAAGAGATTGATGTCATCACAAATTTGAAGTGCACCTCAGCCAAATTAACAACCAAAAGTGTGCTCAGAGAACCTCTGTGCAAGATTTATATTGAATTTCAGGCACATGCACAGTGCTGAAATATAGCTTCTTTGATGAAAATAATGTTTCTTTAAAAATAAGAAATATAAAAACGGTCAAATTAAAACATCACTGACATAGGAACCCAATATCAAAGCTCTTGTGACCTAGTAGTTTGAATCGCGTGTTTGCTTTCAGAAGATATGCATGTTGCAACATGTACATGAAAGCTATAAATGCAATTGTCAAACAAAGGTGGTACACAGTTGCAGAAGCAACTCTTTGACTATGTAATTCACATGCAATGGCAATTTGTGCACATTAATATTTGATACATACATCTTCTTATCTGAAGGAACAGTATCCTCTGTTAGTCCAGAGCACCAAATAGAATGTGCAGTAGTTACAGAAACATTAACCTTCATCTTGTCTTGTTGTAGTTGTGTGGTTAAAAAAGTACTTTTGCAGTAATATGTTTTTCCATAACCTTCTTATGAATAGTCTACAGTATATGAAAAATGAAGAATATGAAAAATGTTCTGTTCTATATTCCATGGCTGGCTTGCCATTTAGGGCAACAATATTTATGAGAAATTGTGAGTGTTAATAACCCAAATGTCATGTCCTCTCAATACACTTACTTACTTAAAGAATTGCATATCATGTAATATTGAAAGAAAAATACATTTTACCTTCACTCTGTTGTTGTGCAGACAACAGTGGAAAAACTATGGAGAAGATTAGATGTGATGCTTGAGTTTCCCTCATTGAACAGATCTGCGTCCCATATGTCTAGGCCAACAAAAGAGAGACCTCCTGAGAGGCAACCACGAGATGTTGAGCGAGGCAAATCTTAAACATCTAAAGGAATAGGCACAGTTCCAAAAACAGCTTTAGAGTCGCAGAGAAGAAGTAAACAAGCAAGAAACCCCGATTGGATGGGAACCAAGGTGAGAGGTGTGTTGAAGGAGCAGTTGAGGGAGACAGTGATATTCAATAACGGATTTTCTAATTTACTAAAAGCGTAAATGCAGGGGAAAAGAGGAATTGAGTTTATTTAGTTGGGTGCAGAAAGAAAAGGGAGAGACTAAGACCTTTATTTGACGAGTACTAGACACGCGAGGTGAGGGGAAGAATGAGAGACCTTTAATTAGACAAGATTGACAGCGAGAGGTTGTGAAGTCTAATTAGGTGTGTTTGAAAAAAACGCTTTTGAAAGTGAGATCACTCAACTGAATAAGAGACTTCGTTATAGCTGAAACGAAACAGAGAAAGTAAGAGATGGATGGTGTATCTTTTAAATCACTATGGGCAACATTTCAGATAACAATTGATGAGTTCTTTTGTCTGTTTCATGAGCAGATAAATTTCCTGTCAATTTAATTTTCATAATACTGAAGGCTATAATTTCATACCAGAGCAGATCAAGCTCATAACCTTGTAAAGTGACAGTGTCACTGGGCACAAGCAGGTATTTTCCTGCCTGCACCCATTTGGTAATTTCATGGTTCTCCATGACATCACTGGTAACCATATGTGAGGGGTTAGAACACTAAAGGGAAATGTCAATACAAATCAGGCAATTTGGCATCGAAAATTATGCTGTGCACTACTGTCAGACATCTCAGCACAATGAATGACTTTTTGTCCTTTTTATAGCTTCAGCTGGGAAACGCATAATGTAGAGGTCTGAAAAATAAATTCTTATCAACAAGACTAAGTCTACACAGGGGCGTTTCTAGGAGTTGACAAGGTCTGGGGCTAAGCCCAGACCATCTGGGGCTGTGGTGTGTGTGTGCAGAGCCAAATTCTTTTTGGGTGGTCCCTGCTGTTCTGCCTGGATCACTACTGCCTAAATTTCATTTAATTTTACTGCATTTCCTGTATGACTACTGCAAACATTACCTTTCATTTGAAATTTAATTTTTAATAATAATGTTAAGATAATTGCTCTGGATAAAATAGGTATCTGCAGGGCAGCTGGGAATTCTCAAACCTATGGCACCAGTGTTTAATTGCTCCTTTACTTTTTTTAGTCTGTTTTTACATTTTTATTTGACTGCTGTAATATTAAGCACACTATAAAAACTAATTTTGCCCATAAGTCATGATAGGCAGCTAACCTAGCTTTTAGTAATAATATTGATGTTTTAACAAGTAGCTAACATTAGTCTTGAGCCCTATTCAGACGGGATTGGTTTTACAGGGTGACGTCAAATAATTTCGTGTATCGCAGATGTCCCCACTACCTCAGTGATAATTACAGAGCAAATTACCAGCTGCTTTTCATCCAACTCAGAGGTCCTCTGATAAATTTTGAATGGAGACCTATATATGGAAATTATAGGCGTTTTCCTAAAAGTTTTGTCTGCTATCAAATACCATAAGCACTATTTGATTCACTTAACTGTCATCTATTTTTATGTTGAATTCTCACGGAGCACAGTAATGTGGCTTTCACTGTAACATCCGTTCACATCGCTGAATACTGCTTCAACACTCCGCTGGTATTTGAATATTTGAACAGTTAATGCTCACTCTACACAGGATGCCTAACAAAACCTTCCAGTTTGCCTGCTAGTAGTCTGTCATCAGATGTTAAAAAAGAGAGAGAGAGAGAGACAGAGAAGCATCACAAGCTGCTGAGGTGGGTGACTGTCCTGACAGCTTTAGGTAGCCACTCCAATCTGTAATATTTGAGAGAAATTACAGAGATTCTAATCCCGACCGAATGGGTACATGAAATTATCCTATGACAGTAATTAAGTCCCTCAACCTGTCAGTCGCAGTTTGCTTCAAAAATCAAGCATCAGGTTGAGTCTAATAACTTGGTCAGTACAGAACACACAGACATGATTCAGACAATGTTGGATACAGGAGAATCTCACCTTTTAGAGATGTATTACGGCACATAGTCTAGAACAACAAAATATTTAACAAATTTACTTGACAAGTTTGAGAGGAAAGAAATGTTTAAGTCTGTGTAAAACAATTATAAATATGTGTTCTGAGTTTGTCAAATCTCAGAAAAATGTGTTTTTAACCCAGTCAAATTTGAATGATTGAAAAAATCACCAAACATATGAGCCTCAAAATCATGGAAAAATAAGCAGTATTCTCTGCTCTGAAACGCTGGGGGTGTGTCTGCTGAAAGTACGGCCCAAATGCACAGCCTCTGAGTTAACAACACTCATACTAAACTCCTGTATAAAAATACACAATTTAAAATAAGCCTTGTTTGTGGGTGTATGGCAAGCAGCATGGATATCTTAAAAATAAAGAAACATTAAAAGCCACTGTTTACTTTGTAGGTAAATGTGGACTTGTTTCTGTAAAAATGTAACTTAAATGACTGGTTAACAAGCAATCCATCATCAATCATTGTTATGTTAAATTGTCATTTGGAAATGGAGTTTTTGGAATTAAGGACTATGTTTTTTCCAGATACAGGCAGACTGCACCAGCTGGAGAGTTCCCCTCACTCCTGCTCATGCTGTCTCTAGGTTCATAATTTTGGGAGGATAAGCCACGTTCCTTTGAGTCGCTCCATCTCCTCCTCTCCTCTTTTTTTTCACAAGTATTTGATGTCTCTAAAAATGTGTAAAATATGTATCTTGACTTGTTAAACCAGTGTAAATGTAATATTATGGTTTGATTGCTAGAAACATTCTTAATAGGTGTTTATATGGTTAATCAATATTGCTGTTTCTAAGTGTTTTCCCATTGGTTTTCATGATGTTTCACTGATGACAGAAATGAGTGAGTATCCAATTTGCAGGCATGTAGCTTTCAAATATTCAATAGGAAAAATTATTCCCCTTTAAGTTGAAGGCCAGTTTTCTCTTCACACAAAGAAATTAATAAGTAATCAAGGTGTTCCCTCCAAAAGAGCACCAAGGCTCCTTTTTCTTCCAAAACACCCCCCTAGACTATAAAGTTTACAACTCTTTGTCTGGCTTGTCTTCTTTTGCTTCTTCACTTCACTGTTCCTCTCGGCCTTGACAGCTGTCAGTCATGGCCCATTCATTGCGTTTTGGGTGTCCTTTTTTTTTTTATTTTTCTTCCGAGGGCTGAAAGCCCAAGAAAAGAAATTCTCAACTAAGGAGAAAGACTGACAAAGAAGCCATAGACCAAGTACCATTAGCCATTGCACAACTTTTGCCATATGAATAATATAGTATTTTTGTAATCTCCTATTTTTTTATTTTTTTCATGTAGTGAAAGTTTTTGGTTAGTTAGAGCTCCAGCATCCAAACTCTGCAGCCTGCCATGGAACACAACAAAGCTGGAAAACACACTGTGTTCCTGCTGTTTGGCCTCAGCTGAGTCTGAGACTGGATCCACCCTCCTGGGATGCAGTGAACCAAAGTGCTTCACTGAACCTGCTGCAGCGGTTCTCATCTTGCTGTCACCCTGGCGACCTGAGGATCACTGAGTCTGCTTTGCTTTCTCCAGCGTTTTCCGGGAAGTTTGCCTCATCATCAGCCCTTCATCACCACAGAAACAATAGGAAAACCATCTGCCATGCTTCTGTCTCAGTGTTGATGCAAAGAGCTATCCAAAATTTAATTTTTATTGGCTTTAGTTAGAGTTAATTACTTAATTATAATTGCACTTTTGACTCATTTTTGATAACATTCATTTATTAATCCATTCATTGTTGGCAGTAACTTAATTTAATTTACTCATTCATTCATTCATCCATTCTAGTTGTATATATGGTTAGTGGTACTAACCATATATACAACTGGTGGTACCCTTGGTAGTTTAATAAATATCTTGATTTATCACCATGTCGTTGTATTTGTGTATTCCTTTAAAACAGACATGGAGATCCCTGTACTCAGAGTTCACAACTTTCAGATATGAGACTGATTAGTTTGATTTTGTTATTTTACTCCTAATTAATTAATTAATATTAATTAATATTAATTAATAATTATAATTTTAAGAGTACAAAATATTGATTTCCAAGTGTAGTCTAGTCCCTACAATTGTAGCCATTGCCATTATACTGACATGAGATTTTATCTTTTTGGCTTCTTCATGAATGAGATGGATATGTGAGTTTGCACTTACGTCACAAGAAATTATTGAAGAATCCTCGAACACCACAGAACCAGTCATGGTCCCTATGGAAGAATATTAGCGCTCCCCTGCATTTACAACAATTGTGTGTGCTATTTCCAGTCACAAAAATCTCTCACAAAAATCTCTCCAAACACATGGGAGACAACATGGATTTAGCAGCAGTAAACCTGTGAACTTGAGAATAAGATGCCATTTATGTGACTTTGAAGAACCTGCAGAGATTAAACTATACTTTCGTCATTTTGGCACGCATTTGACAATGAAGGAAACTGTCATTTGGACATATAGGCTATTCGTTGTGCTTTTAAATCAAGTGTTAACTCCAGTTTTACATCACACAAAAGTTGATATCATAACTCCAACTCTTTACAAGATTTTAAGGCAGAGCCCTCAGAACACTCAGAAGATCATGTTTTAGATACTGCTGCACAAATAGCCAATATTAACACTCACTCAGCAGATAGAAATTGTGTTGGCTTCCAGTCAGATGATGACAAAGACTCACATCTTTGCTTCTATGCATGCAAGCAGTCTTTCATGTACGGGTGGGCAATATGGCAAAAATATCATATTGTGTTTGTTTTTTTTCCAGGCAGGATCTCGAGCCACGATCCTATTGCGGTTCTTTTTCATGTTGGTTTTTAAAGACTGTTTTGCAAGTTACTGAATAGAACACAAGATTCAAGATTAAAAAAACTTCTTCTATCACATCATAGAAATTTGTTTAGCTTAGGGGCTCACAAACAACATAAAAACATACACCCATGAAAGACTCACATAAAATTACATTAAAACACAAACAATTTGATAAATAAATAGCAGCAGCTGTGCAAGGCTGCATTATAAAGTAGTGACAGTCTATTTGGCCTTGTTTAAAATGGATATTGCAGTGGAAAACAAAACTAACAGTACAACCAAACTAATGTCACATCTGAAAAGCAAATAGTTGATGTGTAGAAGCGTTAACGCATTGTTTCAGATAACTAGCTGTATGTGCACCGTTAAAAAAGGCACCAACACAATAGACCAGAGATGACATTACACTAGCTTGCAGCATGACAGAAGTTAACGCTACCAGTTAGCAGGTGACCTAACCACTAAACAGCGTTTACCTGCAGTCCAGTTTAACATGATGTGCAGCAGGTGAGCCTCCCAGCAGGACATCGAAACTGCTGTGGATTTCACAAAAATGCTACTAAGCATCAAATCTGAGTTAACTGGTGAGCTGGTGACGTGACGATGCTCAGCATTCACCATTAAAAACAAACAATTTGGGCTCCTGATGTGAACCGTACAGATAGTTTGCTCCGCTGTGAGCTTGTTTTTACCCAAAATCCTTATCGCTGAAGGTCATTTTCTCCAGCAGATTGGAGATGTGGTACAAGGTGCTCGCCATGTCAGCGCTAATACCCATTAGTTTCCTGCTAGCAGACTGTGCTGTGCTGAACTGATACAATGTGCACTGTAGCACAACATTAACGATCTCTCTATAAAGGTAGATTGTGGAGACATTTTAATCGTTCACGATCTAATATCGTCAAATCACACACCCCTACATTCATGTATCAAAGTTAGCTACAGAGGAAATAATGAATTTCATGAAATTGCTATTTTAGCTGAACTTTCAAAAAACACTGTTGAAGTGGCTCCTACAGAGCATAACTCAAGATGCCACACTGAAGTTAGTAATTGAGACCTTCCAGAAAACCAATCATCTTAGCTGTCTTTGTAGAGAGTGGTTCTCTTGGAACTGAATACAAAAGGCAGTTATTTTACAAGGAAAGATTCAATGTTATTGAGCCAGTTGAATATTTTTAAGATGGTCTGCACAAAAAAAACTTTCAATTGTATTGCCAAAATAACTGAAAAGGGGTAACGTAATTGACAAAATCCTAGAACAGTCAAATGTAAAATCTCAGTCTGGTCAATATAGCCTAAATCATTTTGTGATGGGCTATACTTCAAAGATAATCCACTTCCTTCAGGGGAAGAGTTAGGTATTTCTCTAGAATTATATATTGATGAATCTGAAATACGCAACCCTTTGGGAACTTCAAGAAAGAAACATAAAGATACTGCTATTTATTGGGTATTTGCAGATTTGCTTGTCAGATACAGATCAGCCTTAATCATTATATACCTTGCTGAGCAATATGATGTGAAGACTTTTGGTTATGAACCAATTGGTGAACCACTTCTTAGGGAGCTTTGTATACTTGAAAACCAGGGATTTTACATCGATAGGTTGGGTACCTGCATCAAAGGCACAGTCCTCTATGTGTCATCAGACAATCTAGGAGCTCATTCTTTGGCTGGGTTTCAAGAGACATTTTATGTTGATAAATTTTGTAGATTCTGCTTAGCCAGCCATGATGCTATTCAGAGTGTCTCTGTGAGGGATGGTTTGTTTCCACTGAGAACAAAAATATTGCACACTGAAGCTGTTCAGAGAGTAAAAGAGAACGAGGGTCTTGTTGATAGAGTGAAACGTGACTGTGTCCAACACAAACAAACCTACTTTCACTGTGTAACAGGTTTTCCACTGGACTTCTTACGTGACTTATTGGAAGGAATAGTACCCGTGGAGTTGTGTTTGTGTTTAAAGACACTGATTTACAAGAATGACTTTACCTTAGAGGAAATGAATACTGCCATTCAGCGTGTTCCTCATACATTCTCAGACAGGCCACAGACAATTCCAAAGCCCTTAAGATTAAAAGAAATGGGTTGGTGGGGACAGCTATGACAATTGGTCACTTTTGAGGCTGCTACCCTTTCTTACTGGCAATAAAATACCTGAGAATGACATGACTTGGGGTATCATCTTTGTCTTCCTACACAGAACTCAATACACACAATGTTTTTTATCAACTGGAAGCACAAGTGGACTTCCTGATTTTGGGGAAATTGTTAATGTGCTAATTGTTGAAAACAGGCCCTGTTGTGGAACCATACAAGCTTGGTGAATGAAGCACTTGAGATGTTATAAGGTCTGCAAAAATCTCTCTGCAAAACTGTTTGTAGTCCAACCAGATGAGCTCAACGACTACGTCCCCCATATGGTTTGAGACATTCTTCTGGTTTCTCCTAAAGCATTTCTGCTGCATTCAGGTGGGTTAACTGCAGAGTTAAATAAGCACCTCTCTTCCACATTATGACCTTTTTAAATGTATGGCTACTGGATTGGATTGCATTGTAGGGTGTTTCTTTTGTTTTGTCCACCCCCTGTATCTTGTTTCAACTAAGTCTTGCCATTACCTTTACATGTTTGGTCATTCTCAGCTTCACAGCGAAGCACTTAAGAGGTATTGACAACTAATCCAAGTGTCATATCTTTAATCTCAAACTGCAGTTACTGTTGCAGTTAATGAAATAAATACTTATTTTATTATCCCAGTGCCCAACATGCTGCTGCAAGTTATTCTCAACAAAGATGACATTAGGACGATCCAGATTGATAATTGGCCAGAGACTCTTGATGAGTTTCATTAATTCTTGAAATGTAAGTTGTGAAGGAGAACTGCAGTATGGCTGTGAGATGAGCCAGACAAAACACCATTATTTCCTATGGCTGCAATGTGGCTCACCTTTCTGCACAGATCGAGCTGAAAAAAGTTTGCGTCTTCTGTTTTCTTTTTTATTTCCTATAGATTGAAGCTGAATTCACTCGAATCACTTCAGCTGACCTGAGAGGGCCTTTTTTTTCTGGGCCGGAACAGCATTTTCCTTGATTACTGCAGATAAAAAAATGTCCTAAGCATGCTTGATGATGATGTAAGTATTTTAACTTAGGGGTGCACCAAAGTATTGATCAATTATAAATTTTGGCCGATACTCACTCTCAAGTTTAATAACGGTGATGTCTAATTTGACTGATGCCCAGGGCCGCTGCTAACCATTTGAATGCCCTAAGCATAATTGGTCATGGGGGTCCAGTTTTCTCTTTTTCCGTTTTTCAGCTTTTTTTTCAGAAATTCATGTTGTCTCTTACTTGCCATTATGCCTCATTCAGGGGCGGAGCTAGACTCTCAGCACAGAGGGGGCGAAGCATTCTAAGGGGCCTTTCTAAAACAGTCATTTTAAAATGCGCAACTGTAAAATAGGTGATTTTTATTGAGCCATGCAAGCCTAAGTCACAGGAAACATACAGTGAAGCCACTTTGAGACAAGCTTGTTCTGAAGAACAAAAAAGAAAACAGGTTGCCAGCCGCGTTCGAATGTTTCAGCACTGAGGACAGCATGTGGTGCTCTACATACACCGACTGACCAACAGTTCAGCACCACCACCAACAGATAGCGACAAACCAGGTGCTCTGTCTCCATACCATGTCTTTCTAACACGGGAATAACATAAACATAAAATAGACACAGCGGTCTACAACAATACAAGGCCTATTCAAATATAAAGTGTCTACAACACCACACGCAGTGACACAGACTGAGATGCGGTAAACATGGAGTTAAACGACACATTAACCTAACATTATGACTGATTTCTTCATAACCAACTTTTAAGTTAATAAAGATTAATTATGGATGTTTTACTTACCGATTGTTGTCCCTGCTTAGGCTGCTTAAGTTTAGTGTAACGTTAGTCCATTTGTGTATTTCTCCATCCTCCATAGAACAAAATAATCCGAACAGTTTCACAAACTTTGTACATTTCACGGTCCCTTTTAAAAACTACATCCTCCTCTCCTTCATGGTGGCAAACCTGCAAACCACTTAGACCTTAGTAGTGTTTATGTCCCGCTCAACACACAGCAAAGTGAGGTTGGATAGTTTGGCCTCATCCACACACGAACGCGAATAGCTCTTAATGTTGAAGGCTGAAACTTTGTCTGGCAAGTTTCATTCACCATAAACATAAAAAGACGCGAATATCTCATATTCTGGATAAAGTTTTCAGCGAAGTTAGACATAAACTTTGAATCGCGGTCTTCACTTCCCGCAGAGTTAACGAGCAGAAATACGGACAGCGCCACTCTGCCATTGCAACCCACACTGTGGTGGGAGGGGGGATTACACCCACAGTTATAAGAACTACCATAGAGAATGAATAGAAGAAGCTGAGAGAGTTAAATTCTCCTATTCCTCCTGCACCCGCGGGGTCGAGCACTACGTCCCCAGAGGGCCCCAACTGAGCGTGGGCCCTGGGGCGGCCGCCCCCTCTGCCCCCACAGTCGCTCCGCTTATGGCTTCATTCAAAAACAGCTTGATAAAGCAGGCGAATATGGCAACCTTCGGGCGAAGGCGGGTAGTAGGCTACAAGCGAACCGAAGCAAACTCCGAAGCGAACAGACGAGGGCTTTGAGGGTTATACCATTCCGAGGAAGGGGCGGGTGGGGCTCTTTTTATATATTAGGTAAAAACATCTAATTTGCCTGAATTGAGTGATATGGTACATACGATGAAAAAAAACAACGGTGGGCCTGTCCATAACTAATATATATATATATATATATATATATATATATATATATATATATATATATATATATTCAATTTGTGTTAAAATGCAATAATGTGATAATTATCATGACATTTTTGTCAACCTTAATTTTGGGGGCCCTGCCTGGTACTTGAGGCCCCACGCGCTCTGTATACTCTGCGTATGCTGAGCGGTGGCACTGCCAATGCCATAGCCGATATTATTACACTAGATATCCCAGCATGTGAGATGTCATTTGTTTTACTTCTCTGCATGTATGAAGAATATTTTAGGGCAATGTCAATGGTGATTGTACACTTTCAACTTATACAACTACTGATGCTAACACGTAGTAGCATTGGTATCAGCATAAGAAGTTGTAGCAATTATAGTAGTGCTAATAGAACAATAACAATACAATCGCAATTAGTCATTGTAATTGTACTGTTAGTCATAGCAGCAAACTCACACAGTCTTGTGCTTTCTTGCACTATTTCTCTTTCTCTCATTGTCTCACACTCAGTCACTCATTCATATACTTTCAGAGTATTCAGAGTACCATTTTGTGAGAGTGAATAGACTGTTGCTTGTTGAACATGAATTTTTTACATGAATTTAGATTTAACAATCTATGGATCAACTATGCAAATTTAATAACCTCTGTTATTAAAGCGGGGTGTCCTCATGGCCATAATTACTAAGTGGCTGGTGGTTGTGTGGCTTTAATAGTGTACTCCACCAAATGAGAAGGGCCGTCATTCTGTGGGGCCTGCCATATTTCCTCCATGAAGATCCTTCAAAGTTCCACAGGACTGCAGAGGTAAGCTTGATTTTTGATGCTGAATGAATCAATGAAACTCGATCTGGAAAGGGGCAGCAAGGCAGGCTGTTTCATGAAGAAAGAAGACAGAGTCTTTTGAGTTGAGCTTGGTGCTCTTTTTCTTTTTTTTGACATATCTACTCTGTAACATTATTGAATAATAAATGCATTTATACATACAGTCAGACTTGAACCACCAGACTTCTGTGGACCAAAATCATCTTTTTTAAAATTGTTTTAAATTATTTTCAGACTGACACAACACCCTCTGGAGGGCCCTAGTGAGTATGGATTTGGTTGGTTGAGGTTGGACGGCATATGTGCCGATGTGTAATTATTATTTTGAATGACCTTTGCTACTGGTTAGAATATCATAATATCAACGCCAAACAACCACTTCAAAATGTATTTCTCCAGTATTTCTCCACATAAGCATACAAAACAATCAAGTCACGCAATGTGCCTTTTGACTGTGTTGTGGCCAAGAATACACAAAAAGTAGCCAGCTGTAAATGTTTTAATGTCCAGCTGTATGGCCGGCAGCCAGTGCTTGTGGAAAACCCAATTTTTCCCAATTTTATTCACCCTATCAGGTTTGGTTACCTTTTAACATTTCGTCTAGCACCACTCTCAACCAAATCTGACAATTCATTTTTTGTCTTGTCAGACAATAAAACAATCACAAATGATTATACAGTTATATTTATTTTTTCTGTCTTTGAGAAGGCCACAGACACGACAGCATGGCAAGGGAAATGAATGTCAGCATCCTCCTGATAAAAGAAGGAGAGGATCTTGACTTCTCTGTTGTGCTGGAAGATGAGATCATTCTCCATGGCATCAACGACTACTGACATGCAGTAGCTATGTTAATGGGTCTGCTATATGCACTGAACATTTACTACCAGTATACCTTCAAAGTCATTCAGAAGGTTCTCATGAATAGCGGCAGTGAGCACTGCTCTGCAAGGGTTCACGGACAAAGGAATAGACTTCTTCAGAAAATTGTGTAGGAACTACACTGAGACAGGAGTTTTGTGAAAGCTGCCAATGATACACTGGTTTGGCATTATCCTACAGTTTTCTTTTAGTTCTGTTCCACTATTACAATGTAACCCTATTCACTAACCGCCACATTCTCAGTTCAGCAAATTTAAGAGCTTTTCCACAAGGGTGTAGGTTAACATTAGTCATAACTTTGTATTATTATTATTGTAACACTCAAAGTATTATGAATAGTTACCTGTGTTGTCTCTTCCTCTTGCTGGTCTGCTCAATCCCTTCTTGGCAAAAAATTCTGTATATCCATCTATAAAGCAAAATACATTGAAATTGAATGCCCAGCACATGATGACCATTGAGCAACTATCAAACAAAGGTAGCATGATGTTACATACTTAAACACTTACATACCAGGAGCTAAATGATACAGCAGCTAAAGTTAGCTAGCTGGCTAATTATCAGATCCAGGCAACACTGTTACCCTACACTAATTAGCTTGTTGACATGTATCAGTAACGTTAGTTTAGCCATGTTCTCCAGCGAAAATTTAAGAATGCACCAGCAGGAAATATCACAGATATGTAGTTAGGGTTTGCTTAGCTACAATAGTCAATACACCAGTGGTTCTCAACTCTAGGGGCAGCACGGTTGCTAGTGGGACTTTTGTTTATACCGTATCTTTTTATGTAGTGTTGTCACTGCTGTGAGCCTGACAGCCAACTGACAGCATGAAGCAGAAGCAGACCGGGGCAAAGGGGGCTCTTCTGCTCTCGTCGTGGTCTTACAATTGTTAATTGTTAAAGCTAAGCTTGCCAGTTAGCCAGCAGCCACTGTCTTTTTCATACCTTTTATTGTATTTCAATATTTACTGTAAGTGTATTGCAACTTTAGCAAGGGTAGTATTAATCTTGTTTTTCTAAGAGCATCTTCTCTCCCGTAAAGAAATCCTTTAGTATTTTCTCTATCTTTGATGTAATATAGTAACACTAATTACCAGTGGCAACGCTATTTGATCAATTACTTTAAGTGCTACACTATTATGTGACATGTTAAATTAACTGTTTGCTTGACGCATGTTTCATTGGTTGAGTTTCTCAAGTAACATTACACACCACCACTTTCGCATAGCTGGCATGTCATGTTAAATTGGGGGATAGGAGAGGTTTCATGTTATAATCTAATCGGGATTATGCAGGACACTATCAACATGTATTTGAATGTATGAATTATGAAAGGGAGGCATTTCTATAATACTGCAAAATAGTGATATACAGGTTAGCTGTGGAGCCAACTGAAGCTTATATATATTAACAGGTCTTGAACAAGACCTAAATAGAAAGTGAATAAAAGCATTGACATTTTACATTGTTGCAAATACCCAAAGGTCTGGAACAAGACCCAAGTTCTGTGAAATGAACTACATGCGCAAACGGTCAACTGAACAGGACCCTATGCTTTAATGAAGTGCAAAATCTCTTGTGCGCAAGACTGCAACATAATATGAGTCATATAAAAACAGCAGCATATGACATGTCACTAAATCCACATGTGAAACTCTCCATAGTGGGTTGACATACCTAATAATAATACATACATACATTAAGGCTTGCAATTTGTTGTACCAAGTGCAAGCATGCATTCCCAATCTAGAAAACAAACAAACAAACAAAAATCAACAGTCGTTCAGTTTCACAAAAAGACACCATTTATTTCTTAACTGACAGTAGATTCCAGCTAGGATTCTGGTCCAATAGTTTGGGGATCTTTTCGTGTTAACTACACTCCTCTGATTTCCAAAAGCCACTCATTTTGTGGTTGTCTGCTATCCATGGCATAGTTGATCTGTGGTAAAGAAAACAAGCTAGGGTTGTAGAATATCAATCAAACACAAGAGCCCTCTAACATCACATAACCAGCACAATATTTATCAAAATTACCTGCTTCAGAAACTAATAGAAATAGGAGTTTACACTATCATAATCTATTGGATAGATTGTTTTGTTTCCTCACTGGGTACTGTTTCTTCCCCTTCAGCCATTGAACAGTGTTTACCCCTGGTCAATCAGCAACAATCACTGTCCCCCCTTATTAAAAGTCCTACAGTGACATCCCCTGTGCTGTACACCTTATAAACTGATCAGTGCAGGAGCCACTTAACTGGCATATGACACATCAATAGCATGACTCATCAACTACTATCCAGCTGCTTCAAGTCCCTGCCATTTTCTCCTGTCTGGGGTGTTTGATAAAGCCCCAAGACAATCTCCTGGCTTACACATTCCGGAGTTTCACAATGATTTCCACATTGATCTGGGATCAGCTCATGTTAACTAAGCTAGCATTAACTGAGCTTTGAGAACATTTGTTGCTATAGCTAATAACATTAATCCTAAACAAAAAACTCTTTGCTAAATAATGTTTACTATTGGACAATATCATCATATAAACTACCTCTCTCTCACATGCACACCATTCTGGCAGCAGGCTAAGCTAATGTTAGGTTATTGTCGTCGCAAGACTAACACTGACGCCGCATCTAACCTAGCCAACAGCTGCAAGAAATAACTTCATTTTTAAATTTCATTTTTTAAATCTATTACTTGTCGAGACATTTTACACAAAACCATGAATGTGAACCTCATAGTAGCATAAGAGGAAAAGTCAGGATACCACCATAGTCAATATAGTTCATCCTCTGGGGACTGTGAATGTATGTACAGAAATTCATACATTCACTGTTGAGATATTTATGTCTGAACCAAAGTGGTTGACTGAATGACCGTCATTAACATCCACAGAGCCATGCCGCTAAGACTGTCATATTTATAATTTAATAGTGTTATATAATTTCTTAGTATTTATATAAATATATAAAATAATAATAATATAATAATATAATTAATTTACAGAAAAGTAAAACTTTTCTGGATTCCTAAACTGTTCAGTAAATTTAACTACCACTATTTTCCATTGAATATGTTGTCCAATATATGGATATTATTGACAATTACAAAAAAAATGTGATTAATCACATTATTTCTCAAAGCATAACACAGTCTTCTGGTGAAAGTCTTAATTGAAAAAACAAGGTTGGAAACTCCATTTGTACAGTATTGGTAGAGGCATTTGATTGTCTAATTGTGCATCATGCCTAGTATCTTCAGCAGTATATTAACCAGTTGAGTACACACTTAAACATGTGGTTTCCTTATTATCTGCACTAACTCCTGGGGTAAATATATATATAATATAATATATCTAACTAGAGGTAACATTTCAAATGGAGCATTCAGAGCAGGCTGATGCCCTGGCTTTTGATTTTCAGGCAGCATTTTTACATAAGTTCACCTCAGTTTGACACCATTGTTATTACAAAAAGTATTGATTATAGGCACTTTAAATGTCCAGCTGACCATAAGTGCTGTCTGTACTGTCTCATGTGAAGACAAAGTATTGAGATGTGTCTTTACCTATTGATACTGGATGAGAATGGATTTTTTACTCCTACAGTCTTTTAAGCACAATCCCGAATTGGTAACTAAAACCATTATCAGTGGACTATCATATAGAGCAAGTGCTTTCCTCACTTGGTATTTTCTCTCAAAGTGAGTTTCAGTAGTTTTGAGGGAGTCCAATAGTGGTTAATGATTGTAAAGTGAATGAATCTAGTTCTCATCACCCTTGACAACATTTTGGAATTCTTATAAGTTGGACCAATCATTATCTGTAAATGAAACATTGAAATCTTTCCCATAGTGATTTTAAAGCGGTAGGTTTAATGAACTTGCACACTAAAAGAGACTAATATCTAGGCACCTCATGACCAAGTCTGAATATCTAACAGTAGATCAATATTTTTTTTTTCTCATGCAGCAGCAACATTCACCCAAGATATATTTTCTTGGAGACTACAAATTTGGAGATACCTCCATCACCGATTAACTAGCAGTTTGTATTCTTGACAGAGATTCTCAAAGGGCCTCAAGGTATTGCTGTCATATAGATCTCATAACTTTTTCACTAGAGACATCAACCCCATCAATATGTAAGCTACTACTTACCTCTCTCTCTCTGCATTTATAAAGCTGACTCATCCTGCCATGATCCCACTCTGCTCCCAAGGCTCCATTCAATATTGTGCACAGGGGTGTCCCACTCAACCTCATTTCACAAACACTGCTCACTCACTGCAGCCAAACTTCTCTCTACTTGTCTATTAGCATTTCACAGTCTGAACTGCTCAGGTACTTGGAAGGGCTCACGCTATTGAGGGAGGATATATCATATATGGATTTGCACACACTAGAACATCACCTAAATGTATAGAACAGACATTATTTCTGTCCCTCTCTCCGTTCAGGATTTATGAGCAAAACACATTGTTTCCACTGCATTAAATAAGTCTGCAACCAATTAATAAAATCAAACAGAAAATGGCTGCTGCGCCACACATATACTGCAATGTCCTTGAAACCAGTCATAAAGCACTGACTGTAGCACCAGAAATAAATTCCTGATCATAGGACCAGAAGTAAACAGCTGACTACACAACTGGAAACAAACAAGCAGCAATGAGACCAGAAATAAATGACTCACCCACAGAGCTGGAACTAAACTGGTGATCACAGGAGAGTAGATAGATGACCAATTATCAAGTGGTGAATAGGCAAAGCTCCAAGGGTTTGACATCTGTGAGCTGTGTGCATATCCCCTCAACAAGCCGGTGCCCTTTCAGCTGCCTCTTAAAGGACTTGGTCGCTGCGAAGCTGTCTACACTGACTGTCCCTGAGGAGATGGGTCAGTTCCTCCTAAAGGTTACATTCTGTCACTCCAGGGGAGGAGGGTCAGTTGTTCATGGAGATAACAATCAGCTGGTGATTACTGTACAGTAGGTGTATGTGTGTGTGTCAAGGGCATACATTTGCATATGGACAGTAGGGACATGTCCTTACCAATATTTTGGGAGGACAGAATTGTCCCTACCAATATTTGAACTAACTCATTTGCATTATCTTTGGAGTGAAGTCATATTAGAGAATTCCATGTGCCCTACCAGAGGCTACGTCTCCAAGATCACCACTTTAGGCATGCTAGCATTTGATTGGCTAAAAGGGAGGGGGGCTATCTGAAGGCTCACGTCACATGCAAATATTGTACTTATTGTGGGACATGGAGGAGGCAAGAACTGATCAGTGTGCTGACAACAGTAAGTTATCAGGGCTGTCAGTACATACCTCAAGCATGGGCAAAAATTTAGTCTTTCTTCTCAGACTTACTCCCCTTCCTCTATTGCTTGCACTGCACACCACGCATAATGTAATTTTGTCCATGCCAACATGTTTTGTACTTTGTAGATATTATGCCAGATGCCACCAGAATAGAGAAGAGACATTAGGAGCTTTTCATCACCCAGAGTGTAATAGAGTAATAGAGAGTATATAAATAATCAGTCAACTGATGTTAGTTAACCATGTTAGCTGGTGCTAACTAGCAAGCTAACTCTGGCTTCTGTCAACTGTAGGCTAGCAGTCAGGTTTCTATCAGGAGTAAACATGAAATGGGTGGATATCAAAATATGATTTGAATTTCAGTCTAGAAAACCCATGGAAATTTCACCATTAATGAACCATTTTGTATGCAGGAAACGCAGCAGTAGGCTACAGAAGTAGAGCAGACTGATGAGGAAACATCTTCACACATGCATCATGCATCTTCAGGGTTTCAGGTGAGGTCCTAATTATGAATTTTAGTTTGAAAGTATATGGAGACATCAGCATCAAAGTTAGTCTTAGGATGTTCAATAAATATAACCTTCGAAAGTCAACATATTTGGTCATGAGTTTATTTGGAAAAAAAACTTACATCAGAATAAGTTGGTTTCATAAGATCCTATTCACTCAATATTTAAAATTGCTGTAAAAAAAAAATGGGACCCCAAGTTTAACCATATGTTTGTAAGTATCTTATTTATCAATGCATAATTTTATTACACATAGGAAACTCAGGTTGAGGGAGAAGCAGCTGGACCTTCAGGGCTTCAGGTGAGGTCTTAAAATGATTCTGTGATCAAACACATGCTATCTATCTACTAAAGCTAGAAATCTCTGTATCTCTGTGTCTGTATGTCTTTCGTGTATCTCTTGATACATTCATCTGATCGACTCCACATTTGGTGGGTGTATGGCTGGAGAACAAAGGGAGTGCATTGTCGAATTTGGTGCAATTTGGACATGCATTATGTTTGATATTCATAAACTTTGAATAAACCAGTGATCAGTGAGCCTCTCTCCTCTGCAGGGGCAGGGCGGAGCTTCAGGGCTCTGCCAACTGACTCTTGCATGTCAGAGAGACCAGAAACGAGGCGTGATATGAGTCAGAGAAAAGTGCTCTAAAAAGAGAATTGTAGACAGTGAAAACAGAGCTTTTAATCAAGAATGGACACTCTTACTCTGTGTCTAGACAGAAAGCGTAGCATTAGCAGCACGTTTAGCAGATCTGACTACACAGGAGGTCTTTAGGTACGTTGTTGAGTGTAGGTCATAGGGATGTGCAGAGAGCCCAGTATTTGTATCTATATGTTTAGGCAGCAAAATTATTTATATTTGTATTTGTATTCAAATAAAAGTGGAAATAGGTGTAAAAATCTAGTTTTTGTTTTTATTATGCTTTTAATTTTAGGATATTTAAGTGTTTAAATAAGTGTTCATGAATAAACTATCTTACAAAGGAGGTCCCAAGGTCTCGAACTCAAGTCTCCCAGATCATAGATTACTGTTCTGACTACTGAGCTAAACCCAGTGCATTGCCAACATGCAGACAGACCTCTACTTATTTATACACTCATAATACAGAGACAGTGCAGCATGTAACGTGTAGAGAAGAACTTCAAAGGCGATTCTTGCTTTGAAAAGGAGAAGGAGGTTATGGAGAGTCCCTTGGGAGCACTTCATGCATGTCAGTGGCTCAGTTTTATCTCTGAGGAACACCCCTGATTCCAGGAGTGATCACAAAATAAGAAAATGTGCATCATGCAGCAGGTGGATGTGACTCCTTTCGTTGAGACCTGCTGATTAACAGCAGAGCAGAGGAGAGGGACTGAGATAGCGATGTAACCGACCTGCACGCTAGTATTCAACATGTTTTTTTTTTTCTTCCCGAAAACAAATAATTTTTAAAATATTTGTACAAAATAAAGGTTTGTAGAAAACCCACAATTTGTGCTTTTCTGAATAATGCATTTGTATTCAGGCACACCCCTAGTAGGTCACCCGCATTTTGGAAGTGCCCAGAGCCCAGTACACAATGAGTGTAGTGAACTAAAGGCACAGAAAATAGGAACGATCAAAGAGCCCAATATGATCAATCCACTTTATTTTAGGATGCACATTGTTTAATTTTAAATGCAGCCCTTATTTTACTGGAAATGAGAAAAGAACATGTATTTATTAATAGAGTAGGCTACTTATAATTTATAACATCTGTGTATAATAGATTGTTTGTTTTTTTTCATGTTGTTAGTGTATATACTATATTCATACTATGTTCATTTTTCTACACGTTGAAGTAGCAGCCGGAGGCCAAGCAATCGAGCCATTCAGAGCAGGCACGTTTTGAACAGACACTGCACTAGTTATGGATTAACTGTAAATTACCAACTTACATTCAATGTAACTATAGTCTACCTATTTTGATGTTAACTTAATTGTAAGTTATTACAACACAGGATGCAAAAGAATAATTGTTAATTGCGAATGTTGATTTGTTTTCCCTTTAGGAGACAGTCAGTTTGAGTGAGGATGATCCTGAAGCAAGTCAGTGTAGGAGTGTAATGGACATGGAGAGTAAGCCATACCAGCCTGATCCAAAATTCATAGTAGGACAGCAACTTCCAAACAAGATGTTACGGTTTCAGGTGAACTGGTACAGTCAGTATCCATGGCTTCACTATAGTCCAACACTGAAAAAGGTTCTTTGTTTTGAATGTGTCAAAGCATACACCATAAAAAAGACTACTTTGGAAAAAAAGAATGACCCTGCCTTCTGAACAAAGGGTTTCAATAATTGGAAGAATGCCACAGGTAGCTTTAGTCGCCACCAAGCCAGCAAAGCACACCATCATGCAGTACAATTAATGCACAGGAGCAAACTCCAGTTCCCACACAAATATCAAGTGCATCGGAAGAGGCGAGGCACTGTCTGGAGGAAATAATGGGTGCTGTAAGGTATCTGGCTAGGCAGAGAGTAGCATTTCGAGGACATGAGGCAAATGAAGGGAATTTCTACTACCTTGTGAAGTTGCTTACAAATGTTGACCCTGTTTTTTTCGTCTTGGCTCACCTGTTGCCATGATTATGCCAGTCCACAGTGCCAAAATGAATACTTAACCTTGCTTGGTAACACAATTGTCAGAGGCATTGTAGCAACAATCAGGTCCTTACCAGTGGTACAGCTGTCAGTTATAATGGATGGCACTCAGGATATACTGGGAAAAGAGCAAATTTCCATATGTTTTAGATATGTGGGCCAAGAGCTGGTGCAGCAGGAAGTCTTTGTGGAATTGTATGAGGTGCCAGGGACAACCGGTGAGCAGATAGCCAAAATAGCTATTGATGTGCTCTTGAGATTGAATATTCTAGTATCAGGCTAACGAGGTCAGACATATAATGGCAGGAAAGTGCTCAGGGGCACAGGCAGTGTTGAAGAGAGAACAGCCATTGGCTCGGTATGTGCATTGTGGTGCACATTGTGTAAATCTTATAACACAATGTGCTTGCAGTGCCTCTCCCCTAGTGGGTCCATGAACTTGGAACTTCAAGGAAATTCAAGGGACTAGTGCGTGGACAAGCTGTCGATACAGTTCTTAGTCAGTATGAGGCTGTGTTGTCTAGTTTAAGGAAATGGCCTTGGGGGGTAGGGTGTGGGTTGTTGTGCCCCTATCAATGTTGAGGCAAAACCTACACCCCTGGTGTATGGGTGTGTATAGAGAATGAAGGACGGATAAAAGGTTTGGATAAGTCTGCAAGGTAGGATTCCATATTACAGTATAATATGCATACTGATTTCTTACACAATATGGAAATAATATCAATGTTTCTGTACTGACTGCTCTTTAGGGCAATACTGTACTAAAATAAGTATAAATGTAAGCAAATTGCACCAGAAAGGTTCTGAATAAATTGATAATATGCACTTATTGATCCCCCACTGAAAGATTAGATAGTGCTAGTCAATAAATGTTGGATTGTGGTTGGTAAAATGTTCAGAAACTGTTAAACCCAGATGCTCCTGGAGATTTTATCCAGCTCGAAATAACAAGTGTTTAGTCTAATGTAAAAATTTGGACAAGCCTTTTCATACCCATCATTGGATTATGACCAAGATCAGTTTAAACAGTCCAGTATGTTAGCTCTGAGATTGGTAAGCACTCACAAATTAATTACACAATGAAATGCCCGGTGAAATAATAGGTTGCTAGAACCAAATAATGTAAAGTGTCCTGCAGAGAAAATACAGAGCTAGGATAATGAGCCAGTCAATTATTTGTATCTGCCCAAGTGACAGTTGGCTCTCACTATTCAGCAAAGTTAACTTCCTGCCTGCAAAATGTCACCGAGTTATTCTATTTTGCAAGATTCCACCGTCGCCAAAACCAAAATACCCTCAGAGAGGGGAAGACATATAAAACAAAAAGGAACTACAACAAGACTTCCAAGAAGAAAGTGAACCACAACCAATTATTCTATCACCTAGAGGCCTCTGTAAAAGGTTGACAGATTGTATGAGGCAGGTGATTAGTTTTAAGTGTCAGATGATTGGGCGGTGAACTCTGCACTTAGAGAACTATTACAAGGACTAATGGAAGGAAAGCTAATATTCTCAGAAAAACTCCCTAACAAGCTTTCTCTTTTTGATTAAATATAATGAAACACTTCAAGTGTTGAAACAGCTTTGCCAGTCAAATACCTAGAAACTGTTTTACATGGCACCAGCCATGATGATGCAGGCAGTGAACAGAATGACTTATAAGTGAGCACTACTTTTCCCACAATAAATATGAGATTTGCATTAGATCTACCCTAAAACCAGCACGTGAAGTCAGTGTACATTACTCTGATGCTGTTAAATTACAAACCAAGAAAGATTCTGCTAATTAGACTTAATATTTAATTACAAATCACAGCCTGTAAAATATAATATGCCAAGACTATCTTCCAACAACAGACTATAATGCCTGAGGGCATTACAGTGTTCTACACACAGCTCTTGTTTAACATTTCATTTGCTGTGAGATTTCTTGTGTTCTTACAGATGACTTTGGATATGTCATGCTATTTCACTTGCTGGTAAATCTTGAATCTTAAAGAATGAACACACTCTGACCTATTTGTGGTTTTTTTTTCTTCTTTCTTTGAGCAATGAGCAATAATTCTTTGGGCTCTTTAGCATATTATAAGGATAATATTTATTTATTTACCTATTTATAGTCTTTATTTTATACCATGTTACCTCTTCTACTTCAGGACAAACATACATATTTCATGGCCCTTGTATGCCCCTGCCTTCATTTACTTCCTATGTTTTCGAAGAGCCTATTCTGGCCCTTTTTGTTGTTCTTAACACAGCTCGCATTACTCAGCATATTTAGTGCCACACATACCTCTCCCAATCTATCCTTCGATCATTTAAGTTTACTTTCCATTCCAATCTCCACCTGGTTTGTATTGGGTAACATCAGTCTGAAAAATGTTTTTTCCTGTAATTGCACTTGACAAGCAACCTGCTGGCCCAAGTAACTGTTTATTGACTTGTCTCTCTACAGAGCGGTGCTACTCCTCATGGTGCAGTGCCACTGTAGTTGTTTGAGAGGCATAAGGTGCTGGCTTGCACCCATCCCCACCCAGGTGCCACAGTGTGTAAACGCAATGATCGATTTCGAATTTCTTGAGAGCTGCAGGGAATTCTGGTGGTTACACAAAAACTGTCCAAAAACCAGAGAACATCTGAACATCTGTACCTGCAGCATTTCACTGAGCAAGACACGATTTGCTCTCTCTTTGCTCACATATTCTATGTCCTTCTTGCAGCAGCAGCTAACAAAAAGATGAAGGAAATGGGTATTTGAGCCTGTCTACTCTAGATTAGCCCAGTTGCATATGTGATTAATGTTGATATGCCTGGTATTGTTTTTGGATTATCTTATTCACATTAAAGAAAAAATTCCAGGTCTTAATGAAACATATCATGAATCGAATGACCACATGAATGTTCGCAATAGATTTGGCTGGAGTTCTGGCAGTATATCAAACTGAAATTCAAGTGGGCACTTGAGGGAAAAAAAAACAACATGACCTCTGATGTCGAGAGCCCTTATTAGTTATTGCAGAGAACAGTAGATATTGTAAATGCACAGCTTAGGCTGCTAATGGAAATGAGTATGAGAGAAGGGAGAAACTGCTAATGTAGTTTAGACGTCTGAAGATATCCATGTACTGTAAATGCTGAATACATCTTAGGCAACTGCAAACTGTGTTAATTCCATTTGGACCTGTAGTGGTGGCTTATTAGATTACTGCTTAAATGTCATATTTATCAGGTTTAGAGATGTAAATGGAAAGCATTAGATGTATCCTTTAAGGCTACATAGAAGAAGTAAGCAAGCTCTCCCCGGCTAACAGAGAGCTCGTGTAGAGTTTGTGGCTGATTTATTCCAATACAGATCACTACTGGCCCACATGCCGTTCAGTGTGTGGGTGGTTTACATTAAACTAAATGAATATTTGGTGCTACAGTCAGCCCAGGAAGTATTTGAACAACAAAATACTGTTTGATATTTTGGCTCCATTCTTTTTCTCTACTTCAAATGTTCAATGAGATGATGCTAATGAGGTTAGTTGGTTTTAATTTTAGAGTGTCTTCAGATTCAAATTAATATTCAATGAAGCACTAGTTCGTTTCCTTTTATTCTACTGTTAGAGCCATTATGTGCATGTGGTGCCTGGAGACACAAGTACCTCTCCATGAACAAGGGGGGTTGTTGTGAACAGAGGCCAGCAGCACTGAAGCACCGCTCACCTGTTCAGCCCGACAGCCAACTCGGCTCTGCTCTGCCCTGCCAAGCTACCAGCTGGTGGCAATCTTCAATTACAACACCTGAGCCGCATTAACTCGTCAGCCCCGACCCTGAAAGCTAGCAGGTGCGTGAGGGGGAGGTGCAGGGCCTCACTGGTACCTGTGGACAAGGTTTAGCTCATGTTAAAGGAAAGAAAAGTAGTTATATTAATTTACTGAGATGCAGATTGTAGTGAAAAAATGAGCTAGCTACTGTCAACAAAAACAGTACATAAGCAGCCAGTTAGTTATCATTGCAACTCTGACAAATGATACATGTGCAGAATACTCTGTTATGAACTGTTGATGTCTTAACTTCGTACTTCGTAATTCCAACATAATACAGCTACTTAGCAATAAAATGGCAACTTTTATCCTGTCAGTGTAACAAATATCTCATTATGAACTGATGCTGTAAAAAACTGCACAGCTTTCGTACATTCGCACATTTGGTTTTAAACTGAGAAAGTGACGATCTTATGTTGGCAATCAGAAAACTATGGCAACATGAGGAGTTATCACATTAATAATTGGTTTCTTTGATCACATTTAGTTTTAATAGGAGCATTTTGCAAAGAGAAAATATTCAATATTTATAGAAGAACCATATATTACGTACTACCTGCAAGTAACTTAGAGAAAAGGTTGACATTGGAATGCTTTGAAAAGCAACACGTCTGGGAAGAAAACAATATGTTGAGTTTTACAGTGAAGTTATCGCACAAGATGAAGGCTGACAAGTCTGACATGTTATCTGACCAATTACTTTTGACATAATTAAATGTAGCCACTGTGCACTGAAGAGGTGTCTTTTTATATACTGTGTTCCTTGATTAAAGTGAACCCTCTGCTCAACCTCACAGCCATTATGTCCTCTCCTTGTAAAACAAATCATTACAACAAACTAAAATTCAATCTCACTCAGTGCGGTGGCATCATAATAAGTGCTTGATCTCAGTGGCAGTGTGCCTCATCATTTGAATTAATGCTGAAATACTCTCAGCAACCGGCACTATTTAGACAATGATTTATTGAAGTGAGGATATTGACTCTGAAATTGATTTCTGATATTTTCATAGCAGAACTGAGAGTGACAACTGAATTTTGTAGACTATTAGAGTGTTTACATTTGTAGAGGTTTTGGCAGAAAGTAAACACATCTTCTGTGTTATGATAGATGAACTTAATTTATCTATAAAGTTCTTCAAACAAATTAACCAGAAGATGAACACATTGTCAGTAAGGCAGAAGTTCTGATACAGTGAAATTTTATTGTTGATTGCAATGTTTAAGTCTGCACGCACCTTTTAAATTGTTCTGAAATTAGTAATCACATTTTGACCCAAGTCTGTTTGAGGGCTCGATTATAAAAGGTCTGTCAATGCAAACAGACAGCTTATGGCTAATTCAGCAATGACTGAGAGTGTGCTCAGGTGGGAGGTAATAGGAATTAAATGAGTGATGCAATGCTTCACAGACTCAGCTGAGTTGGGAGAGATGCTTTCATTGCAAGCTGATACAGACACAGTTTGTTTTTTGTTTTTTTCCCCTGTTTTTAGTATGTGTGAGAGCAACTGACAGCCACGATTAAATTAATGATGATGTTGTACATGAAACATACTGAGTGCACTTCTACAGAGTGCTTATTCACTTAAAGCAAACGTCCCGTAATGATTCACCTAAATTTACTTCATCAATTTTAATGCAGTAATAACATCCTCAGTTAATCAAAGTAAAAAATTATGGGAAGTGATACAAATTGCTGAGTGTTGTCAGACTTAAAAACTTGTAACCGTCATTTGTTTCACCTATATTTCTGTTATCAATCATTTATATAGAAATGGCTTTGAATAGATGAGCAAAAAACTGCCCTGCTCTCAAGTACTTGAAACAGTAGTGCACATACAAGGATGCAGATTTGGATTGATCACGCAGACATTTTTTTTCCTCCAGTGAACTAACCGTGACAATGTTTGGGCATTGTTTTGCTTATTTGAGCGCAGGGCAGGCTTGAAAAAGCATCACAGTAACAAGGCTGTGTCTGATCCATGTTACATTTGTATTCACGGTTCTAAAAGACATGGATTTTGAAGTCATTCATCAGTATAGCAACCATAGTGCAGGCTTTTAGAAGCATAGCTCCCAGGTGCATGGTGTGTTATATAGAGAGCAGATGTAGCTTGAAGAAACATTGCTATTTGAAAGTATTTAATTGGAGACTGCATTTCAAGACAGCCAGCCCTGCCGCTGGTTTTATTCTAATTGCCAGCAGCAACGCACTTAATGAAGCGAGTGGTGAAGAGTGTGGGTAAAAGAGTGAGAGTGACCAGGTTTCCAAGGCAACAGCAGCAGTAGCCGAGTAGTGTTTTCATCTTGAGGAAAAGGCTACAGGAGAGCAGTGTTTCCCTGCAGTGCTTCCTGCAGCTCTATAATGAATATCTATACGGTAAAAGATATTCGTGGAAATGTTGCAGGGCTGAAAAATGCACACAAACCTGTAGAGTAAGGCCTTTACAATCCACCAGAGGAACAATTTTTCTTAGACATGTATAGACCACTTCTGAAGTACAATAGTGCACCCAGTTTGAAAGTAACTCTGCAGGGAGAGCTTGGAAAAATTTCTGTCTTAAGGTTTTAACAAAGAAATAGGTTAGTCGTGTTTTGCCCTGCTTATCTTACAGATATATATCAATGCAATTTCTTTGGAAGCCAGAATGTGTCTATTTGCACTATTTCAACAACACATGCCCACAATGGATTACTATCCATTACCCCTGCAGTACAGTTCTGCAAAGTATCAGGTTTGGGGTTTTTAGTGCACTTCAGCCTCGGGTCGTGTTCAGGTTTGGTTATTTCCAAATATCGTTTATGAGGAAATTACTCTCTTTTTCTTTTTGCCAATAGTCTGCATCCATGTGTGTCATGTGTTCCAAGTAGGACACACTAGGCCCAGCAGGAAGAGAGAGAGAGAGAGAGAGAGAGAGAGAGAGAGAGAGAGAGAGCGTGTAGCCGATGTGTTGCATTAGCCTAACGGTCAGTAATGGATGAAATAAAGCAAAAACTTGCTAAAGGGAGTGTTTCAAAATCCCCAATGATTCAGGGAAAGATTCTTCACTGTAGGAACATGATGACCTTGTATGATCCATGATTATGCCTGTTCATAGAACTGGTGAGCTCATCAGGGAAAGGCTCTCACGGTTTAAACAAGCTGGGATGAACAGTAGCCAGTATTGGGAAAAGGCAATATTGAGCTTGATAAACACCCATGAGTAAGTTTTCATACCTCAGTGACTCAATAGGTGATCAGTACCAGTCCATTCAAAAATAAACCTATGTAAGAGTTCTCTAGCTACGGTTAAGGTTTAAGAATGAAGAGCATGTTCGTGACAAATAAGCATTTAGGTCAGGCAACTAAAATGTTAGATAAAGTTTAGGAATGATTGTGATTATGCTTAATCATAACCAAACACTGGCTGTAAGCACTGTAGGAGATCAGTCTCAGTCTGCGGTTTTAAAGTCAAACCCTTTGTTTGTTCATCTGCCACCCTGACATCCACACCCTCCCTCACTTTTCAGTATGCTACAAGCTTCATGGTTCTTCCTGATTTGGCACTGGTTGCTAAAAGCTGTTTGAGCAAACAATAAGTGCTCTTCTTCATCGGAGGAGGACATTCTCTAACGGGTAAGGCAGACAGTTTATTATTATAAAATATTATCGTGTCATGCGCTGTCATGCTATCACAGCTGGCTGCAATTTATGTTTTCGCTATGCATGTAACATTTTGTAAGAGGAAGTGATAATTGGCTTATATACAGCTGTAAGCTACTTGGTGTATCTTTGTGTACTGTATATTTTGGTCATTCCCAAATTAGTTATTAGAGATATTTCTTTGTCACTGAGGAAGGAATAGCTCAAATATAATGTAAGGTTGGTTTCCATTCTCAAATTTGGTAGTACCAGCCTCAGACTGTGTCTTAAGCTCATTGTACGGGCCAGTTTTGGGTATCAGATTTTCGTCAGTTCGACCTCTATTCTGCAGATAATTACTCAGTTTGACAACTTTGAAACAACCTCATGTTACAAACGTTGATGTCAGCCTATAGTGCTTCACTGTGAAAAGAATATGATGTGTAAAACTGAATTATAAGTCAGGCACCACATGAGATATGTATTCAGTTATTGACTCAATTTAACATATTCAATTTATCATCTTCCTGGTCTCATCTGTATTTCATTGTCAATTACCACATGGTCTTGGGTCTCCCTCACCCAATTCTAGGTGACTCCCCTGAATAGCAAAACACTTCCATGAGTCAAAAAGAAGATAATAACCATAATACTGAGACAGCACATCCCTCAAGTAAGAGGGTCTCCAGCAGAACATAGACACATTAATAATTGATAGATAGAAAGCCAGCACTACACGGCAATTCTGAGAAGCCCAGTGACTGCCACAGGAGAAATTTCCAGCAGCAAATAGGTCTTGAAGGTACCAGTTATGTCATCTTTCACTACAACAGTGAAGTGAAAGGCCGAGCTAGTCTAATAGACTAATAAATTAGAAAATTGAGCCCCTTACCCTGGGTTAAAATTCCATGGGGAACAGATGTGTTGTAATGCCTAAGTAACAATTTAAGCAGTACACTCAGATCACAAAATATCTGTGAATGGTAAAAATGCTCCCCTCAGCCAAAAGCCTCAAACACTCGGTTGTAGTGATGTAAGTTGTAACTCTGGCTTACCACAGTTTTCTAACCGTATAGTATAGCAGGCAGCAGCATTCCCAGTCTACCAGTCACAGCATGTGCTGTAATTCATTGCATTTAGCATCGAAAGCTTGAACTTCCATTTGTATCTGTTTCTATCACTGCAGTAGATGATGTAATACAGTTTGCACAGCAAGCTCTGCCCCATGTCCGCCTTTAAGGTTACATGCTATTGATAATATTGGCTTCCTCTCACTCCCTACAAAGCAAGGTAGGGGCTAAAATTAGCAGTGAGTTAAACAAAGCATCAGAGCTGATAAACTCAGTGAAGTTACTCATGCAAGTTCTGTTTGCAAGGAAAGCATTGGAAGAGAACCTGATGGGATAATTGTGTCTCCTCGAGCTCTTGCACCTCTTTCACCCTACTGCTTGGACTGAGAGAGAACTAATTACTGTACATGAGCTGGACTTAAGTTTTAGGTTGTTTCATAGTTGTGTTGGCTTTTCACATTAAATTTGCATTTGTGTAAGTAATGCAGCTTACTTATGCGGTAGGTGACTCTATAATTGCAGTGAAGCCACCACTGCAAATATTCTGCATGGGGTTGAAAAATGTCTCTAATGAAATATCCTCGAGGCAGTCACCAGGAAGTCTTCTAAACACATCAACAGAATCTCTCTCAAGCGATTGTCTATTAAGACGTGGCTGCTGCTTGCCTTAAAATCAGTTCAGAGGGTGAGAGACCTTTACTCTCTTGTTCCGTCCAAGTCACATACTCACATTGAACCAGAGCTGTGCCATGCTAAGGCAAAACCCATCCTTCATACCTTCAAGCACTGGGAGTTCTCTCAGATCCAGGATGGTTCACTTGGATGTTTTTATCTTCCATCTCACTGGGTGGAAAACATGCATCATAATTATGCCCTGCTGTTGCCATAGCATGTTATGTGCAACAAACAGGTGCACGGCAGCGATGCACAGCAGCTTTTTATCTGTTTATGCTGTCAGACAGGCTGGTAAACTCCTGTCAAAACACTCACCCATTGGCGTGGCAATGGCGTTTCACAGGTCTTTGTGGAGGAGATCATGGTTGGCACCCTGCCTCAATGTGCTGGGTGTGTCAGGGTTTCTCTTAAGGTCGATTTTGAACTCTGATTCGAGCAACCTATGAGTGGTGAGCTGTTTTCCATTAATCTGCCCGTTGCCCCCATTTTCCAGTGCGCATTGTTCTCAAGGATGCACATTCCTCAGCCTCAGCTGGTGCTAAGCACTACTAGGGCTGGCAGGAGCAAGAGGCCATGCAAAATACCCATATCCAGGAACATTCTCAAGGGAATTGTGCAGATGGGTATTCAAGCCTTTAAAGTGCTGTTAGAGGTTGTGTGTACACTGTGATAGTAAATATTGTGACATTTTACACACTTAACCAACAGTCACATCAGGCAAATGCTGAATACAAAGCTAACCTTGTACTTGAAGACAAGAAAGGGGACAACTGATGGCAGCAAATAGAGATATGTACGGTCAGCTGCCTTGCTTCTTCTCAAACAGCCTTTCAGTACTCCTAAAGTATTACCCTCATTGTACAATGTAATTAATCTGTTTTTTATGTTTACTGGACTATATCCTCACATTTATATATTACTGAATGCAATGTTGAACTGAATGTGATGCTATATTTGGAGTATATTTATTTTATGAATACAAAAGTGATCTTTGACACCTACAAAATCAAATTACCAGTAACTACAATGAGCCATTTTTTTATATATTATTCTATACAAAATGTCACTTTTCTCCCAGTGTTTACTGAGATAATGTGTGAAAAGCAAGCATACAAACATTGACTACATTACTACTACTTACTACTACTACTAAATTTTTATATAACAAAGCCATGCATTGACTGAAGTCTTAGCCATAATGCTCACTGGCAGCTATGACTGAGGACAATGTGTCTAATGAGTGTAGATTAACAAGCTTATACAAGGGAGATTGTTGCCTTTATCTATGTCCAGAAGAGTTAATATAGACAGTTCTGTTGGACAGTGCAGTTGTTCAGCACTCACAGAGTGCTTATACCATATGCTTGATCTTTGAAGTAAATATAATATAGGTTCAGCCGGCTGGTTGGTGATGACTTTTGATCTAGCACCATCATCAGGTCAAAATTTCAGTCTGTCCAATACTTTGGTTTGTGACCAAATACCTTCAAAGTTAATGATATTCCCACCAGCCTCAGTTCTACTTTTTGCGCTAATTAGCACGTTAGATTGCAAACATGCCAAACTAAGATGGTAACAGATTGATGAAAACAATGATGTTTACAACACAGATATGACAAAACGTGCCATATATATTATAAATAGTTCATGCCTAAATGTTCAGAAAAAATGAAGACTGTATTTGTTACATCTCTCCATCTCATTTTCACATCTCTGCTCACCCAACACTAGATATATCATAAAATCTCACAAGTGACTTAACATGTTGACCTTTCTCCTTTCACCATTTTCACACAAACGAACTATGACATACTGCCATGCATATCTAGTAACACTTTCATGCTTCAACATGATAAACCCATGGTATATATAATACCAAAGACCACCCTCAGGGCAGTTACATCATTTACTTCACCATGACCGCTAAAGATCAAAAACCAAATGTATCTATCTAACAATTTGGATATCTTTACAATGAGCATTACAGAGTCTATGGCTATAAACCCCAAGGCTTGTTAGCTTTCTCATTTAACATGGCCTGAGATGTACAGTGACATTACTCAGAATATTATCCAACTCTCTGTCTTGATCTTGCCTGATACATTGTCTGATGTTTAATAAATATATGCATTATCTACCATTTTAATGATTATTGAGGACAAGATTTTTCTTGCCATCTAGCCCGAGTGAATTAAAATGAGTGCTGTCTTAAAAATCCTTTAGCGCAGACACTGCAAGCGACCAAGAATGAAAGGCACAGTGGCATGTAGTACTATATTCTCTCTCATCTTAGGAAGAATATACAGCAGGACTACATTACCAGAGTGACTGAAGACTCTGTCTTGGATACTGTTTGTGAAACAGGCCTAAAATTGCTTAATCACTCATGTTACATTACTGTAGTTCACACATGACTAAATAATATTGTATTTGTGCAACAATGATTAAGTCAATTAAGTTCACAACTAATGTGCTAATGATCAAACACAGTAGAAAGGCATAGAGTGTGAACATCCAGACATAGAAGAGTTCCCCTTTCACTGAATGCTTTCAACCGTAGCTCATTGTCCATGGAAAAAAAAAAATCTCTCTGACTTAAAGCAAAGGCACATAGACATCTCAAAATTAACATCACAAGACAGCGGTCTCGTAAGCCTTGGCCTAAATGTGTAGCTACGGCCAGCTCATCAATGCTTTAAAGAAATGTCCTGTATTATGCTGAGTGCATGATGTGGACTGTGTACTTCTGCCACTTTTTTTGTTCTAGTTGAAGTAGTGAACACAGGTCCTGGGACTCTCCTACTTCATGCCCTGGAACGCATCCCTCTCGACATTCTAGGGCTTCCTGACTTAGAAATGAGGCGCTGGTCCCCACATGACAAGAATACTAGTTCTCCTTAATGAGCCTGTGTCCTAGAGTGAGACACATTTTACACAATGTAGCTCCAAGGCTGCAGAACCTCTTATAAAAATGTAACAACCAAACGCTTGTTTAACACTCAAAAGCGATGAATAATAATAGAAAACAAAGAAAACACTGACAACATTCATTTTTTCCCTGAAGTGATTTTATTACAAAGTTCATGAGGACTTACAGTATTACAAGAGAATTTGTCAACATGCGAAAACAGAACAAAGCAGAACACAGGAGTTTAACAAACTGGTAAGATAAGACAATCCACTGTTCACAATAAACATAAAAACTGATTAAGTCCTCAGGAGGTGGGAGCCGGTGAATGACTACAGTGCAGGCATAGAACGGCCACATTCACACTGACTCAGCAAAGGTCAATCCAACCAAGGCAAGATGTGCACATCTCAAGAAAACATGTTACAATTTTTATATGCCATCGGCTTTTCTCAGAACTTTTAGAAAGCTTCACTTGTATGTACATAAAACTGTACAAAAACATGGCATCACAAGCATTTTATCCTATATAAATATACCAACAATTAGGATAACAACTAGATTCTCTCTTGCAAAGACATATTTTCAAGGCAATTGTCTTTGTTCTAGATGAACAGTGAAAAAGATGAAATGTGCAGTTTATTTCAGTCTGTTTGGGAGAGGGCCTTTTGAATATGAACCAGCACTGACATTTCAGAAAGTAAAATAAAAGAAAGCGAGTAAACTGTTTCTACCAATTATCTTTGGAATTCATGCTAAAATCACTGCCTGCTTGACAGCAGACACAGGGTTGTGGAGATCTATGTACACTACACCACCAACATTTCTTTATTTTTTCACACAACCAGTTTGATAAGAGTCTTTGATAAGAAAAAAAAAATCCCCTGCCAATTTCAGTACAGTAATTTATCCATCTGTCCACAGAAATGATCACCATACAATACACACTACAGAGAGGCAAAATATACTCAAGTGAATTCAACATTAAATCAATGTTACAGTACAAATTAAACATTATTCAACATACTTTTGAGTGTATTTAGGTGCTTCATGATGTCCTCTAACTTTGATCAAGGAGAACCATTCTGTGTTTGAGAGAGAGCACAGTTCATTCAGCATGAGTTCAAAAGAAAGGTCGAACCTGGTGATATATTGTTCCAGGGGTGAGTAGCAGGTCATTAGCTGGAGTGAAAGAGTCCGACTCATGAAGGGGGGGAGGCCCGAGCTTGTTTTTATTTCGTAGAGGACTTTAATCAAACTCCTGTCATTCAGTTCAGAGCAACGGTCGACGATCACGATCACGAGTTAGCCGCATTTATTTCATGTATTGGTGATCAAAAAGACAAATCTGAAGATACATTCCAGATTCACTGAAGCAATAAGTGTACTTAGGCTGGAATCAGGTTATGATTTAACCCCAGAGATAAATCTTGATGCAAAGCAGTTGTGAATCTGAATTGAGCCAAAGAATTTAAATAGATAAAGTTGTGACTGAGGCTATGTGACATTGGATTTATCACTCATTGCTATCTTTCTCACTTGTCATTAATTCCAGGTCAGTGATCTTACCCGCTGCCTTCAGTTGGTGAAGGCACAGCTCTGAGAGGGGCGCATGGGGGAGCCGTGGGGGTTTATCACAGTGTATCATGGCTGTTGTTTAAATTTTATTTCAGTCGCTAAATGGCTTTGAAAACGGCATAATGTGCTTTCTCCCCCTCAAGGCAGGATAATCGCCCACCTTATTTAATCATGGCCATGTCCAGTAATTTCCATATGTTTTCAGTTTAATTATTCTAAACACAGTTTTCAATGGCAGCATGATGAGGTAAGTGCTGATAAAAAATACCCCTTTTAACTGATTGTAGCTCTGCGGGTGGATTTGCATTATCTGGTGGGTGCCTTGTCCTGGGGGTGTGCTCACACATGCCCTAGCTCAGGACTCATTACTCACCCTAATTAGGAAATGTCCATTCCAGGCTCTTCCACCCTTACTCAGAGACACAATCTCACTATGGAAATACTCTGCAGAGGTGAAAGGTATCTACAAATCTAATCAAATCAATGTTTAAATCAGAGACACCGGCTAGCTCTAAGATGTTGTAAGGCAGGCTATGTAGTCATCATTAACATCTAATTACTGACTAATACATAGTGTCCTTCAGACATATCCTTCAGATTCACTTGGAAAATCTTTGTAAAGATAAATGAAGCCCACGGGCATGCCCTATTTTTATTCTTTGCTCAATAGCCAAAGGAGGAAAAATACCTAATAACTTATTAAGCATGTTGTCCTCAATACAAGGAAATCATAATTAACAGGAGTTGCAGTAAATTGAGCCTGACTCCTACTATCTAATCCTACATTTAAGCTCAACTTTTCCCTCTATTTGTGGACATAATAATTGACATGAAATCAAATATTTAATTTGAAATCTTTTTATTTTAAAGGACCACACTGAATGTGGATTCTTTCCATTCAGTGGTTGCACTGAATGTTGAATTCACTTCTGAAGAAGTATATATCGAGTGAGAATACAGTGGGAGACTTTGGAAAACAAAGGAAGTGCTCTGAATGTAGAGCACCTATCTAGTTTACTTCAGCGTAATATTAAGTTGCGTAAGTACTTGAACTCTCCTGTGGCTCTCAAGACTCAAGTGCCTTCTTTCTGAACCTTAATGTAAATAACTGCTCATGCATTCATTAAATCTACAGGAGTTCTTATGGGTCGTGAGGGGAAAGGATTATGAGTTGCATGTAGAGCCCGTCTGATTGTCACGATAGAGAAAGGCTTTTTAAACTGACACACTGGTATGATTTCACCAACAGAGTGAGTCACAAGCTTTTGAATCAAAAGCCAATCAGAATGTATCGAGTGAGTAGTCTGCGTTTGGTCATTGTGACTCCAGGGGTACTGTGGCCAAGTCATGATGAACGATAGGTCGCAGTGCTGAGAGTCAGTGGAACATAATGTCAGTTTAAATGGTGCCACACAGCTTTCTCCACCAGTGGCAGAGCTCTACAGGGAGCAGAGGTAAAGGCCATTCTACTATGATTATGGGTCGAAGGTGTGTGTGTGATTGTGTGGAGCGGATAAATGCCTTCCACAATTTCGAACTCTACTCCTGGAGATGGTTTCAATCAAGTTTTAACAGCAGCAGCAAAGAAAAGCTTAAATATGCTAAAATTCTGAGGCAAGTTTTTTTTCAGCTTATGCCAGACAAAAAATATATGTAGAACACACCATTCAAATGTATTTACAGCACTGTACATTAAGATAGACCATTTCATTGATTGTTAGTCAAAAGTGTTATGCCTTCTGATAGGGCTTTACCGGCCGTCTAGTAAATTATCTAATAATGGCACAAGAGCACTGATCACAACTTTCAAATTCAAGAGATCACTTCACAGAATGGGACTTGGCTAACTACAACAATAATTAGTTACTACTAAAGTAGCAATTACCGTCTGCATTTCCTTTTGTATCCTTCAAGATTTTGTATAAATAAATGAGTGAGTGCATCAATTAACTTTGTGAAATTCTTAATAAATATGCTAATAAATTAATAATTTAAGGAGGAAATGACAAAAAAACAAGTGTTCATGCCAGTGATTGAATGAGTCACAGCCTATTGTTACCTACAAAACGGGCATTGGCTTTAGCATGTTTAGCATGTTTCTCCTTCCGCAGTGGGTGTATCTTTTCTTCATTTGTGCACCGATCGGATGATGATATTCCTCACAGGTAAATTTCCCTTTTGGGGGTGTGGGCAGAGGGGGAGGTGGGTGGGTACTCAGAGGCAACGCTCAGGGGCATCTCCTCTAAGGGGCAGTCCTGACTGGCGTCATGACCACTGTTGGAATAGGCACTGCGGGAGGGTGGAAGGCGCGACCGATGCTCCTCGCCACCCAGCCTGGCGCTCCCATTGGCCAGGCGTCCCAGGCTCCCTCTCTCCTGGTAAGGCACGAAGGTGGAGAGTTTCGGGAGGTTCCTGGTCTTGCGTACAGGGGAGGGATGCCCGGGCATCCAGCAGGCGTCTGAGTGGCCCAATTCGCTGCACTCGGTTGTACAGTTTCCGGTCATTGCCACATCAGGGAGAGAGCGGATATCTGTGGGCAGCAGAGAGAAAACAGCACCATCAGTGAACTTCATAGTGATAAACATTCAGAACAACATTCATAAAAGATAAAATAAAAAGTCATATAAGGCATTTGTGAACAGAAATGGTGTCATCTGAAACACCCCATGAAACCCCCCACCACCCCCCTCCTTGAGGTCTTTGCAGCTGTTGCTAAGCAGTGAGTAGCAGTTGCTATGTAGCTGTTGCTATGCACTGTGTAATGAGCGCTACTCTGTGTGTAGTCCACTAGCTGATGTGATACATTCAGGAGATGGTGTGCTGTGTCTTTGTCATTTAGAAGTATCCAGAAGCAGTTTGTCTGGTATGTTTGAAATATATCTCTGTACTGTTTATACTTTCAACAGAAATGTATTGATTTCTACTACATGTGATGTGTTTGATGTAAATGCTCCAAATTTGTGTTAACATAAAGAAGACAAGCATACACAAAATACTACAAAATCACAGACATACAGCACATTGTTTGGTAACAAATGAAAGGGATGGATTCCTTTGGGCAAAAACATAGTTGAATGAGTTATTGATTGACAGTGCTGAAATGAGTTTCCTGCCCTTGATTATCATCCATTTTTTATTCAGTCTCCTAATTAAATAAATGGGTCCATGACCCAGTGACCCCATTTTAATGTGCAAGCTGTGATAGCTCCAAAATACGCTTGCTTCAACCATCACTCGAGAGTATCACATAAAAGAGAACGCTTCACAGAACACCAAAACGTTCTAGGCAAGTAAAATGCTACGGAAAAACCCATGTATTTTGTTTACCAGCAATGTGCAGCTGGCAGCCAATAGACTTGTTAAGCAGCCCACCTGTTGACAAGCTAAACATACAGCTGAGATTAAATGGAAATACCCTTCAATTTATCTTTGTTATCCCTTCAGACTCAGGCTAGGGCAGCCAAATCAATGTCTGCAGAGAGAGAAGCAGACAACTAAGATCTGTGAGTCTGTGATGTCACCCACATGTAAAGTTTTGATTGCTGTGATAAATACATTACTGTAACGCTACAGTGTTGTCCACGCCATGAAAGAACATGTCCATCACGGGTGCCCTGTCTTGTTTTGTGGCTTACAGACGACGTGTGAAAGAGAGAAAATGTATTCGTAGAGAAAGAAAAGAGCTCAGTGCTGCGTATACAACGGGTAGAAAGATGTTGCTGCATGTGCATGATGCAACCACAAGAGATGACGTATTACAAGCAGTAGTGAGAGTTCACAGTTAATAGAGAAAATGCAAGCTTGACAGTAAGCCTATGAGATGCACTATCAGTATTGTACTCATGACCAGTGGCAAGATAATTATCCCACAAAATGTCAGACCTCTGAGGCTGGAAAAAAGTGCATCTGGCCCACCAAGACTCCAATCAATCAAAAGCCAAAGTGAGGCAGCTTGTGTGTTGACCAGGCATGACTTAAAATTTTAAACTGCGTAATGAAAATTAATGGTAGTTATTTATTCTCATTTCACGTTCCATATTTATGTCTAAAACATCCATTTCTCATCGGTAATCCATATACAATTGTCCCATTGTTTAGTAAAATAATAATTATTGGACAAAGGAGAATGCATAGCTCGATCTATTGTTGCCCTTAATCTCATTGTTCCTGTAATCCTAAATTGCTAGATGTTCAGGCTTTGAAATACATTTACTTCACAATTGGGCAATGTTCTGCCTTATCCATGCTTAATTATATCATTATGGTTAAGTAGCGAATTCTTCTCTCTGTTTACTAGGCCAATGTCAATGAACTGGGGTTCTTTTCAACTGAATAAAGTACACTTTTATGCTTGATTAATAGAGGAAAAACTGAGTTTGAAGCTTTGAGAAAAGACAGGCTACCAAAGCAAGGAGTGTGTGTGTGTGTACTGCCTCATGCATGATGATCAGAGTTCCATTTTTCTCAGCTCGCTAAGAGCGTTGTCTGTATGCATCACTGCAGTGAAATGGACTCTTGCTACAAAAGATGTTCATGGGAAGAGAGTTTGGGAGAGTGTTGAGGAGTACGCTTCTAAGCACAAGCACAGTTGTGTAGGCATCTACTCCAAAAGGATTTCACACTTGATTAAAGCCTCTCCACAGCTTCCAGGAGGTTTACGCCACACCAAGCGGCTTCGTGTAACATTCTGCGTAGCTCCACGACTAAAGATGTGTACGGAGGGGGGAAAAAGGTACATTTACACAGGTTTTCTAAAACACTTCTCATGCCACAGTTGTTCATGCTACTTTCTTTATGAATTAGAAATTACCATTGAATGTGTGGAATGTGAAAGGGCTTGGTATGAATACAATTCATGTCCACAAAAGATGCAGAAATGTCCCCATATTTACCTGTTTATGTATGATTTCTCTTTTAACTCATTCAGTCTCACAAAAGAAGAGATAAAAGACATAAAAGGTTAACCTGACTGCCACATCTTCACTGACTGTCAGGTTGGTAATTGACTTTAGGTTGACTGTGTTTTTAGAAAATAAAATTTGGACTTAAATTAAATGAACTGCCAACTAAAAGAAAACATGTAATGCAAAATGATTCCATGCACCAGTGACAGGAATTAAAGCACATTCTGAATTGTGCTCATCATCAAGGGCCATAAAATGAGCAATGACAGCTAAATACACTGCCTAGCTTGCCAGAGTCTGCCATTTTCTTCCAAAGGTGCCAAAGCACATATCGTATGTCATCAAGGGAGAACATAGATGCTCAAATGCCAGCTATTTTTGTAGGCTACTAACTTGCCTGTTAGTGTTTCATCTAAATTTTGCATGGTTTTATTTATAAAGTAGCTTTGACATATGATCTATTCTTCACAGACAATTTAACAAATGAGAGGTCTATGTACAGGAACTGCAACCTGTCGTGTTGGAGTAATTGTTGCTACATGCTGTCATTAGTGTGCTATAGTACATATAATTTCCAGTCACACATGTCGACTCACAACAGGTTTTCAACATGTAATAATAATAAATTGGCTATCATGTAGTTATGACAGAATGGCATGATAGGGTGTATCATTTGTGAAAGCACAAGTTTCTACATTTGCTTGCACTGACCTTTCTGTCACACTCAAATCCATCTCTGTAAAAAAAATCAATACTGATAATTATACTTTTGTGTCTGCCTTTTGCTGTGGCCATTAGCCATCTGTAGCTGTAGTACCCACTTACAGCGTGGCAGAATACTGTCTGCTCTGCACATCAAAACACACTCCCACACTTTGCTGAAATGATCATTGTTTGAATATTTGGTGGACATGATGAAGCAAATGAGTCAACCATGGGGTAAAGGAGCAGCCAAAGGCACAGTGGGGAAATTGGTATTTTCTCACCCACTCAAACCTGTTTTCTCCTGTACCTCTACCTGAAATAAATCTGCTCACAGGCTGGAACAAACCCTTTAGAGTTTATAGTCTTGTATGTCATGGATGGAGAGCCAAGGTGGACAATGGAGAAGAGAGAGGGAAACCACAGCACAGTTATGCTACTGGCTGGAACAGGCTGACTGGATTTACTGAGCTTGTGATTTGGTTTTGAAGAGCAGTGACTCAATGACATTTCTTCCTCTCTGCACACCAGAATTCTTTTCCTCTAGACCTGGAGATAGATTGCACCTGTAGCTTTCTCCTTTTATATTGGGTCAGTCTGCTTAAAGCAATATCATGAAAAAAACAAACAAAAGAAAAACAGTAATTTCCACCTTCTACCGCCCTCAGTACCACATCAACTACTCACAGTGAACCTTAGCAAAGCTGCTAAAGCACCTCCACTGCAGTAGCATAACATGCACTCCACAGTGCAGTTACAGAGTGGGGGTACACACAGAGCTTAACCCCCTGGCTGACAGATACATGTGAGGGGTGGGTTTGCATGCTGCTTGCATCAGGGTGCCAGTGGGAGGTGTTGAGTGTCTGAGGCAGGCTTCCTCATCGTCTGATCCCCTGCCCACGGGCATGGGGGAAGCTGCCTCTTCCTGAGATTTCACACTGCTCCTCTCTGTTTGATTGCAAATGCTGCCTCTCCCCACCGGCTGCTTTCCAGCGTGTGCGCCACACCGCTATGATCGATGGCGAACAAATATGAGAGACCCACTGCTCATAGAGGGATAACGGGGAAAAACAGCCACTATCGTTTGGGAGTGTATGAGCGATATTAATGGTGTATTTGTGGCCCCTGCAAACAGTTTATGTGGCAAATGAAAGTTCCAAGAAACAAAAGGAGCAAGAAGAAATGTTCCACATCTGAGGAGACATTAGTGTCTGGTGCTGGCTATCAGTATAATGACTGGGTGTGAATGTATACTGTGGTTGTCACACTCTGTGAGGAAAAACAACAAGAAACCAGGGTTTTGTATTTCTTTCGCTATGACATGTCAAGTCTTGTTATTCAAGTGCTCAGAACTGTTTCTCACAGTAAGCAGAGGCAACCGAAAACACTCTTTTTTTTTTTCCTCCAGAGGGGTGCATTTTTAAGAGAGGGAAACTTGCGACAAGCACACAAACATAGTGTTGACATGCACATTCTCCTTGCTCATTGTAATGGAATACAAAAGAACAATGGTGGAGTTTGTAACTTCAGACATGCACTTGCACATCTCACAAGCAAAATTAGAATGTGTAGGCTTGAAGGCTTTGTCACCTTATCACTACAGAGAGTGAAGTGTGAGATAAAGCTGCAGTCTACCATTTTGTTATAATAATGTGATGGTATTCTGTAGATAATTGGTATGCATTTATTCCAAAACACGATTTGCGTACAACTGTTCACACACATACACGCAGCACCACTGACATTTTATTCTTAAAGACAGAGTTATAAATGCACAATAACATACATCCATCTTAATTTACACCTGCTGTTTCCATGCATTTTATTTTTTTGTTTTATGAAAACAAAATAAAAAACCTATGAACAAACCACTTTACACTGCAACAGAGATAAATCTGTGTCCCTTTGCTCTCTAAAGTGTAAATGGTTCAATGTTTTGGTGGAAACAAGCTAATCAATTTCTCAGTCAAACTGTCGGAGTAAGGTGATTCCAGGATAAGAATTGGTATTGAGGTTTAAGGCACATGTGTCAGAGTCTACTTCACAGATGTAAGCTCTGAATGTTTAGCTTCCTGAGCAGGCGAGCCGCTTGCTGACAAAGTCTGATGAGTGGGCATGTCGGCCAGCGGCACGTCAGGAAAAGCCGCTGTAGATGGTTCAGTGGGTGATGGTACAGCTCCTGTCAGTTCTCTCACCATCTTCCATTTTGTCTTGGAGTTCCTTTATTTGAAGACTGCCTTTTGTATCACTGCTTTTGACAAAGCCCTAGCACCTGCTGACAGATCACGCTATGCACCAGCTCCTCCAATTGAGAAGTTGATATGCAGTGTGATATGTCAACCAACACTAAGGCTTTGTCAAACTGTGACACACAAAAGGTATCTTCAGATAAAACAGATTCAAAACTTTGGCGGGGGGACTGGGAGGAAATGGTGATAAATGATGATACAGTTACTTTGGTAAGTAATATACTCGTTTCTCTCTTTGCAAGCAGAGGTGTTTGTGAAATGCTTGTGTGGAGAACAGTTTCATGCCTCTGCCCACAACAATCTGCTTGGCTTGCTGGCCAATTACTGACAGGAAACTGCATTCTGAACCTTGACAACAGAATATTGATCCGCAGCGGCTGCCAATGCAAAAAAAAAAAAACAAAGCAAATTATTTATCATGAACCCAGTGATTCAGGCTTATGATTATCATAAAGTCCTGTTTCCAGTTTCAAGACTGTATCTTGATTGACTTAGTTCCAGCAGTACCAGTTATGCGTTTGTGACTGCAAGGTAACAACAAAATAACAAATAAATGGTAAGTCTCCAGATAACATCTATCCATTTGCATTAAGACATTAAACATCCTGCAGTACAGTCTTGACCATGGACTTATACAGTTATTCAAGTTAACTTTGCCTTGAGAAGAAATGATGCCTACATCGTGTTACCTAAATCTTTCATCAGGACAGTCAGCTTGGATAATAAACAGCATTACTCTATATGCTGTATTCAATCTCATATTAATGCAGAGAGGACTTAAGGGATTCAGACTTGAATGTGAATGTTGAGTTTGAAAGGCATTAGTTAGACATCAGTGCCTTCCTCTATATTTAGAAATTTGCATTTAGTCTTCAGGCCAATAGAGGTATTTTATTAATGCTGTTCATTTAAATCTGTATTGGGTGCAATAACAATAATAATAATAACAATAATGATAGTGTAATAACATGTATGTATGTAAATTCAAATAACATGATATACATGGACGTCATTAGTCATTGATCATGAAAAAGTCATAATAATTTAAGTTACACTATATATATATATAAGATTGAATATTAGAATTAACTGCATAGACATTTTAGCTTCATAGGTGTATTGGGAAAGAGTTTTTTTGTAATCATATAATACATTTATGGTGGCCATGTGATAACCTGTCTGCATAATTACATTTAGGCCCACTCTGCTTCTTCTTTCTCTCACTCCTGAAATAGGAAACCTTGCATTTCCCATTCACTTTTCTGTGTAATTTAATTAGAAAAGCTGAAAGAAATGTAGACTAAATCCCTGTGGTGCAAGGTTGTGACTGGATGCTCAATAGGCTGATGATTTTTTTTTTTTTTTTTTTTTTTTTTATACTTTTTTTCCCCCCACAAAGTGTAACTCCATCACAAATTCTGCACAGGTCTAGTGAGAAAAAGAACTTGGCTCTCAACAGTTTAAATCGAAGTTTGTTTGAAAACATTTTCAGCCGCTCGCCGCTGAACAACCTCATTGTTTAGTTCTGCTGTGAGCAGATGTGTATGTCGACCTGTATTTCTGGTGCAGATTAGCTATTAAAAAAATGTGGGACTTTATTTGGCTTTATAATTGGTGATGGCACTCAGGTTGGAAGTGAAGATGGAGTTGAGAAAAATGAACCACCAAAAATATTGAGATGTTTATGACTGATTTAATGGGAAATATTGTCATGATTATTAAACACCGTTTTATCACCAGACCCCTCTCTGATTGCTGTGTGACATTTGCATGAAGAGTCACTTGTCTATTCCTGTCTCACACCCAAACGTTTTTTTCTTGTCTCTTGTCTCTTGTCTGAATGTCTCTTTCTTGGTCCGTGCCTTTGAAGCTTTCTTCCTGCTTTAGGCTTTCACATTTGCACTCTCTGGCTCTTTCTACCACAGTGGCAGCGCTCTGTGGCTTCATACTAGCATGTGCAAGATGTTTCATTTTGCAACAGCAGAAAACAGAGCCTATGAATTCAGTCTTACTGTTAATGTTCATTGCATTTAGTGCAATAATACTGTTGGGCTTTTATCTTTGTTTGTCGCCCACGTACTACCCTGTCTCTAAGAGCCTCCATTTAAACCATTACAAAATTTCAGTGGAAAATAAATATTTTTTCTTTCATAATTACACCAAGGGAGTGGTGAAAATGTCCTTTAAGTGTATCCAATATTTTGACTGGATATAACTGGTTCTAGATTGCTTTGATGGTCATTAACAGCTACAAGTATATGTTCAAATTGCACCGGATAGCATGGGTACAACTTTTATTTTCATCAGTAAGAGAATCAAAGTCTTCTACATATGTGATCTACAGTTCTAATCATCAAAGAAGGAATTATTTTCCTCTCAGGATTTTCCCCTGGAGTTAATTTCGATGCACCACTTTCATGCTCACTATCTTTCACTGATTGATCTTATTGACATGTAAAACGGATGTCTTCCATGATCCATTTGTTGTTTTTCCTCCCCTTTCGATCAAGATGTTATCTCTTTGCTAATTCTACCTTTGATCTCCACGGTCTACAGTGTGAGACGTCGTTAACTTGGGGCTAACATTAGCTGCTAATTATGCCTGCACCTGCATACAAGGCGGAATAGAAAATAGAAATGTCTAACCATGAACAGCACAGAAAGTTTGTTTTCCGAGTAGTTACGTATTCGCGGCTTCTTGCCATGTCTTGTGGGCTACATGGCCTTGCCTATGGCCATAGTTGTTCCAAGACAACGTTTATCATTTGATCAAACATCATATCCTTCAACCAGAAACCAAGTGGTCAGGCTCAGATTGTGATCAGAGAACTGTGTAGTCTGGGTGCATTCTAGGCAAGATGCATATATCAGCACGAGTGATATAAAGATTTAACTGTGATAAAAATTAATACACACAGATTTAAATAATGCAGTCACAGGAGATACATCATTTTCAGTCCGAGTATGGACAAACATCAACATAATCTCACAAAATCCGATCTTCAGAATCATATAAGCAGCCCATGTATGCGGCTAAATGATGACCCTGGGGAGGCAAAGCTTTATTTGACCGCTTACTGTAGCCAGAGACTTGCTGCGTGACTGACAATTCACTGGGAAAGTCAGAATACTAACGCAGTCAGATGGAAAGCTCTGTTCCTGCAATGCTCTGAACAATACAGCTATGTGTTTGGAGCAGGACAATTCAAATTTATAACATGATGAAATATGGAAATTGCCTTTTGTGCAGCAGAGAGGCAACAGGAGAGAACAGCAGCAATCTCCAAATGCTGTGCTGCCAGGCCTCAGCTTTTCTGACAAGGCTTTGATTAAAGAAAGAGGAAAAAATATCACATGGAATCAAGAGCGTGATTGAATATATAATTATTAAGGAAAACTGCAGATTTCAGTCTTTAAATATGGACTTAAAGAGAAACGCAAAACACAGAAGGCAGCAGGGGGTCATCATGTCTGCTTATGAGACCAGCATGATTCCCCGGCCCTGTTCTTCCTTACGGATCCATAGTATTCAGCTGCATGTTCGTGATTGACCTTTATAAGCTTCGGCATGGTGAACAAGTGTCAAAAGTCATGTCCTTTGATGTTGTTGAAACCCTCTAACAGAAAGAATCATCACCAAAATAACAAAGGTGACCTAATATTAACTGAGATATTGGAGTAAATGTGGGGGAGAGGCAAGAACACTTGGGAATTTCTGGGAGGCCAAGTATTTTAGTTAATTGAATGAAGACCCCCATCTGCACTTTAGTGCTGTGTATTAAAAGGGCATTAAAATAGCAATATAAATGTTTTATCACATTAGAATAACATAAATGGACAGGACACTACACTACACTACATTATGAGATAATAAAATGAAAGTTTAATGAACTGATTAAAAAAATAGGTCAGTGACGGAGTCTGGATCTGTCTGTGACCCAACATGAAAAGAGAAAAATATCATAAGCCTCCACGTTTCAGTCAACCGTTGAGATTGAGCCGTGCGCACCAGGCATATTCACTTTGCTTTCATGTCATGTGAGTGTGGCTAGTGATGAGGTAGATTGGGGCTATCAAGTGTGAGGAAGCCATAGCAATAACAACAACAAAGCAGGAAAGCAGTTAGAAGAGGGAAGAAAAGCAAATGCACAACTAGAGTAAACATTGATGTTTTTTTTTTTTTTTATTAAAGTGGCTGCACCCACCATCTGTTTTTTTCAGTGCCTGTGGTGGCTGTGTTTATGATGGGTACCTCAACTCCAGGGTAGATACAGTTTCAAAGTAGACAGCTCATCAAGAGCGACAGTGAGTGACAAGTGTTGGGACCTTGAAACATGACCATCTTAGAGGGAGTTACCCGAAGGGAAAGTAAAAAATCCATATTATTGCTTTAAGTAAAATAAACCCCTGGTGGTGACCAGTGACTTGCAAAAAGATGTTTCTGTTACAGCTTGGAACTAGCACAAATCACTCACAATTTTACAATGGAGTGAAGTACACGCTAATTAAAGCATATCCAGCAGATACGCAGGATGAAAACAAGCTTCATCATGCAAAATTCTGTCAGAATTACTCCACTTCTGGCTTGAGAACAAGGGCTCTTTAGGGAAGGCTTGAGCCAGGAAGTGAGTTTTAATGTGAGTTTTGAAAGCCAGAAATTGCTAGTACTGGTGAAGTGATCACTGAGATGTGGCATTGATCAAAAAACCCTTTCAAGCCCCTGTAAAAATATTCTATTTTTTTTTTTTTTTGGTAATAGGGCAGTAAAGTGAAGTTATGGCACCTTAAATGCATACCAATGTAACATGCATGGCCATGAGGTTAAGCAAGACAAATTCAGGTTATTTCTATTTAGCTCAAGGCATGCAGAATATTGACTGCATGATATACCATGTTAACACAAAACTGCAAATTAAGAATTGATCCATTCACAAGGTGGATATTTCCATTTGTAAAGAAATGTACTGCTGCTTTCCATTTAGTGTAGAAAGGATTTTTTCAGTTTCACTGGATATAGTCCTCATTGAGTTTGTAAGGTCCTTGAACTGCAGTGAATTCTGAGATATCCTCAACTGACTGTGAGAAAGCCTTAAAGCAAGAGCGGCTCCATTCCTCTGTGACTCACTGGAAATAAGGAAATGCATGTCAGACCCATACAGTACAATTCCAGTCCCTCAAGTGCCATCCATCATTGAAGGGCAGAACACTAGTTAGAGGGAGGTTTGGCGGCTCTCGGTCCCCATCACACTATGATGGAGAGATGACCCCCGGGGCCTTTCTCTGATGCCGGCTTGAGCTGCCCGACCAACTGAGGTTGAAGTGGATATGGCCCCTCGCCAGCAGCCCCTCCCTGATGCACAATGCTCTACCTGCTCTACGAATCACATCTGGGGTGAGTCTGGGTAAGACCCTGTGAGAGCAACAGAGCACTACCACCACTTTCTATTTCTGCCTCCATAATTATCCTTAAAGTTCCAACTCATGATCCCATGTACCTGCCAGTGGACACTCAAGCTAAAAGGAGCAACTCTTACAGCCATGAACGACACTGGGCTAATTAAGAAATCTTTCTCCATGTGTCTTTATAAACTTGTTCTTTCAAACCCACGTTTACACACACATTACCACCTCCAAACCTGCTGCTTCAGCACGCTGTAGCCCAGACTCACTGGAGTGGCAAGAGCAGGCAGTGTGCTATCCAATTTTTGCCTAAGTACAGAGAGCCATCCACGTTTGTTAGAGTAATACATGAGCACATCTAAAGCTTAGGGATACTGGCTTAGGCATACTGGCTCACTCATTCATTTTACAAGCTTAGTGCTAAAACCGGACATTTTCAGTGGCAGCGTGGTGTTAAAAGCACTATTTATGGAACCTAATGTGTGCTTATATGCATGTACTTTCCTTTCTGCGCATAATTCAGAACACTCATCTGGGTTTTCATCCATGTTATATACATCTGGATAAGAGCTGAGTAGCTTGCGTAGATCTCAATTAAAATGACGAGATATGTCCCTAGAAAATGTTCTAGAAATTGTCTGCTAAATCAATCATGATTTATGCTTTCCGCTTCTTTATAATTTAAACAACATTTAAATAAACATGTTCTATAATTTAAACAACATTTTTACAGTTTTTCCATGTTTTCCCAGCAAGAAAAAAAAATATATATATATAATAATACCCAACACAAAACATACAGTATATTCAGACTGTACAAACTAAACCCCAAATCAATTTCAGGTTCTGACAAAAGCATGCTATTATCAGTGATGTTATCATCGCAGTCTTCCAGTCAGCTGGACACAATGATGAAACTGCAGAGAAATCGCTTTTATGTGTAAAAGAAGGTAGTATGAAATTGAATGCAAGGGGTAGATTTATTGGGATAATGGGACTTCTATTCTGGTTCAATCTAGATTTCACAAGTGGCTGCAATCTTTGCCGCACAACAATATGTCAGTTCACACTAAGACACAATAAGCCAATTCCATACTTTGCTACAGTTAATGGTCTGAGCTGTGATGCCGTGTCCTTTCTCTCACACAGCCCCCTCACTCAAAGGTTTGGCCTGTCTGCAGTCATTTGACAAATACTGTAATGTGCAAGGCCAAAGTTTTGGCTGAGCGTGTAGGTCGCATTGTTAGTGATCACACAAGCGAAAGCACATTTTCGGATTCAAATTGGGCGAGGAAAATCTAGACACGTTCAAAACTGTGAGGCCTTGACACATCATCAGTTCCATTTTGGATTCAGCTGCATTGTCCCATAAAGTCATTGGTAAAAGGGTGATAGTAAACCATTGTCCATGGTGTCAAAGCCTAATCTAGGTTAGAGAGTTTAATTCTTTAATTCTGCTCCAGTTAGGATCTTCCAGTGACCTATTTGCTCTGAAATAAAATTACAAACAATCAGGGGGTAACAAACAGCAGCAGCTGATGTGAGCAGAGCACAATGCGTGTGCTACAATGAGCTCGGGATTATAGGCCTATTACTCATGACAACTTGCCTCAGGGGACCACTTATAAGCATGTTTTTTTTTTCTACAAAAGCCTCCACAAAACTGCCAGTCCCATGACCTGTCCCCTCTCGGGTGGTGGCAGTTCCAGCAGTGGCTGGCGTAGGCCACGGTGCCGGTACAGGGTGGCATGGTCTCCACTGGTGGTGGTGGTCCTTCTTTGTTTTTCGACCAGGGGTCAGCGAACCCCTAGTGGTCCGTGGTGTAATTGCAAGGGGTCTGTGAAATAATATAATATGCAGGGGGTCCAGTATCCAAAAAAGGTTGAGAACCACTGGTCTACTCCATTCAATAGTACAAAACAGGCAGAGTCTGTGACAAGGCACAATGACATCTGTGTGAAGAAACCCACACGCCTGCATCAGCATGCTATACTGGCCCAAGCTGGCACTCACAGGACAAACAAGCCCCATTACGCCGACGTTCTGCCTCTCCGACTGCACAATGTCTTCCTCCAGATATCTCTTTATTTAAAAATGTTCCTCATGCTATGCACATTTATACATGCGTCATATTATTTTAGTGCACACACAAAACAAGTATTCACATGGAACCAATGATGTTGAAGCAGTAATGAATAAAAGCAGAGAAAAATCCCTGACAGGAGTTCAAAAAGAACAAATATACAACACTACATGCATCATCTAAGAGATCTAAGGCAGGAAAATCAGACAGCATTACTAAAGAACCTCATTATCATGCAAATGCCATTTATTCCATTTTATCTCACCCTTCTCAATAGCCCATATGGCAGTGAGTCCACACAGAGGAAGACACAGAGAGACCTCATGCTGGGCAACCGGCCACATCAAAATTCCTCCATCTGTGGTCAATTGAGTTTGTGTGTGTGTGTGCGTGTGTGTGTATGTGTGTGTGTGTGTGTGTACCTGTCTTCAATCCACCTGTGTCCTGTCGGTGCTAGCCCTCATATCACAGCCAAGATGCCTAACAACTGATCCCCAGAAGAGTGATTATTGTCTTGGTTGGACTGGACATGACGGGATTGCCGATCAAACTTGTGTCCCAAGAAGAGAGCAGAGGCCTATCAAGGGACCCAAATGAGTCATGCCTGACGGTTCTGGGCGGCACGAGGTTAAACAATTTATGTTATGTGACTCCTGGTGTGTGCAGGGACTCAAAATATGCTAACTGGCTAGGGTTGTCATCAGTTTTCTTTGTTATGAAATGTAAGTGCTGGAAGCCATTGAGAAACTAGGTGAAACAAAATCAAATCAAGTGAATTCATTCATCTTGTGTTACTGATATTATATAAATAAACAGTTTTCGGTACTTGTGTCATTTTTATCAGGACTTGAAATGCCAGACATATAATATAAACAGCAAATCACCAAAGTGATACATTCTCCTCGTGAACTGATCATTAACAAATATTATATAAGTGATTTATAATATATTATAAATCACTTTGATTTGATCCCTAATCAAAATCTGATCAGCAGTGTCTGAGACACAGTGGATGGACAGATGGGATAGACAAAGACCAGTTCTTGGTCCTCCACTGGTTTCACTGTGGAGTTTCACTGGAAAGGAATAAAAGGCTTTGTAATTTATGTAATGATAACTGTCTGTGGGATGAATATCATGTTTTGTTTGAATGTAAAAACACAACTATTATGAAGAATAGATAGAAGTACCTGCCAAATACTTTGTAAACCATCCTTCTATGATTAAACTTATATTATTATTGAAGACAAATAAACCAAGGATAGCATGTAAACAAGGTGCATTTTTGAGTAATGGTCTGCCTCTCTTTAAGTGACTTAGTCTGTGCTAAAGATCTATTCTGGCTGTTTACCATTGTACTACTGCTTTGTTTTCTATTGTACTCCATAACACAATGTGGTTTCGAGTAAATAAAATCTGAATCTGAGTCTGACAAATCATGCATCTTGACAGCAACCAGACATACAAGATAAGCATTTTTCATGCTTTCTAAAGCAATCAATTTAAAAAGAATTACAGAGCTCAGTGATTATGATGAGAGTCTATTAAAGTAAAATAGCACTGTAATCAAAATGATTTAGAGATTTGAGTGTGTGATGTAACAAAGTCCAATGTAAACAAATACATGCATGCAGGTGCGTGCACACACACACACACACACACATCCAAGGGATAAACATTTTCTGATGAGGCTAACCAACAGCTGAGCAATGTGCACGTGACACGCCTGAACATAAGAGTGAAAGATACACATGGGAAAACTGAAATGGAGTGCACACTAACACAGCCTGAAGACAAGAATTAGAAAAAAGTGGGAGGAGGAAGCAGCTGCTCAGGCAAAGGAAAAGAGGAACTCTAGAAATTAATTGCTGCAGATCAGGCAGCATACATGCCTTATATCAGAAATGTTATTACTGTCGTTTGAATCTACTCTTAACACCAAAGCCTAGAACCATGAGGGAATACATTGATGTCTACTTCAGTGAATCGGAGAAACACTTTTGTCTCTGCCAACCAGTCCAAGAACACCAAGTCATATTAACTATATTTAACAACAAAAATACAATTTAACACAAAAATTCACCAACTAATATAAAAATAACTAAAAATTTGTCTTTGCTAGTTACCAATATCTGGCATTAATATCCTTAATACTGGCCTGTCAACAGACTTTATATCAGCTAACTGACTCGTCTTTCGGTGCATTTCAGGAAATCTTTAGATGCCTTTAAGGATAAAAAACTTTTGCCCATGGAGCTCAGACTCTAGAAGCTGACCTGATACCAGTCTAATATAGTCAAGGTCTGACTGTTCACATTGCTCCACAAACAACCAAAAGTGGATCTAAAATGGATCATGAACTACATCACTCTCCACTGTAGGCCACTGGTGCACTCTCAAAATGTAGATTCGCCACTGTCAAAGTTCAACTTGTATAACAAAATGCACATCCATGTCGATATTTCTGGGGCCCAGAGATGCAAAGGCTGACAGTCTGGGGTTCATATATTGCTTTTTATCCAACTTAAATGGAGTGACACATCATGCTCACCTTCCCATTTTTTGCCTGTCAGTCATCTCTACTGCAATGAATAAAGCTCCGCACCAGTACAACCTGTCACTCTGTCACTCAAATGCTTAAAAAAAGACTTCACGTCACCATTCAGGTGGAGCAGGGGAGGAATTCCTCTGTCTCTTTTGATTTTCCTGTCTAATCCTTCATTTTATGTGGGCTCTCTGTTATCTCCCTGAAGTGGGAATCACATTTTAATTAGGTCTATCCTTGGTTAGCAGTTCATCTTTGCATCTCCGTCTCCTATGTGTTCATCCTATGGGCTTTGCCTCCTTGTCAGAGACTCTTAGTCCCCGCTCCCTGTCACAATCTAACATCTCCCCCATCTTGTGCCATCTTTTCATTCTTTAACTGCTCCATCTCCACTCGCAATCTTGCTCTCCTGCTGCTGACAACAAAGAGCACCCTGTCTGAGAAAAAACCTGTGTTCTGCAGATGGGAAAAACACAATAAACAGCCACAACAATAGAGAAAAAAAGAGAGTGCATATATTACACATTTTAAGTGCAGAGAGCAGATGGAAATAATCAGCTGTTGGCTCATGGGCCTTAAACAGCTAGCCTGTGTATGTGATGACTAAATCTATCCATTAAATGGGATATTAAATAATCTCTGACCTCTATAGGGTTAGAGGAAGCTGCAACATTAGCAAGAGTCATCCTCTTGTACACACCCACCACCCCTTCCTATCCTTTAATTATATCACAAACTTATACAAACAAATACACATTTACAATAGAGATGAATAAGTCACCTAATGACATCCAACATAATTGTCTGGTGAAGAGTTGAGGCATCACAATGCAAAATAATATACTAATGATATAACTTTGTCATGCGCTATTTCAGCATGAGGGTGACACATTTTAGCCTGTGACACTTTGTAACTGGGTGCGCCTGAGATTGAAATAGCACCCCACCCCCCCACCCCCACCCCCCCGCTTCCAAAAGAAAGAAATCTCTCTGCATCTGTGATGTACAGGCCCATTGACAAAGGGTACTTCTGTGTGTTTTTCACTGAGAGTGTGACAAAGTAACTGTGAATGTTGATCAACAACTCTATCAGGTCCTTGCTCATAAAAACCCTGTTTTGTATATGTCACTAAAAGTCTTATTACTTTTCCTTAAAATCCACATTATGCAAAAAAGCAGAACCGCCCATGCTTTTGAAAATGAATCTATACGTTCACATAAATGAAAAAATGGAAAGGTGAGCTGCAAAATATCAGCATGTAAAAGTGTCTAATCCAGAGAGCGGTGCAATGCAAAATACTATAACTGGAAATGCACCATGTAAATCACTTACCATACTGTGTTACAAGACAGGTAATGGATTATGTTTGACAGCTTAAGGCAGCAAAATTGTTATTATGATACTCAGTTCACAGAATGGCAGTTACAGCTCTGGCTATGACTTTTTTTTCTTTTAATATGGACCAATGCTGAGATCATCAGTGTTTAGTCCCTGGATTGATTACCGTGCCTCGAAAATATGGCTCCTGCACACCTAAGCTGTAGTTTAACTTCATTCCAACTAGAGGCAAGGAAATGCTTAGAGTAAACACAGTGATGTCTGCACAGATGTCATGGTTCAGATTTATTTAGAGGGCAAATGCTCCATTAGTTGGGCTTTTTTAATTAGCACACTTGTGAGGAAGGGTCATTAAGGATGTCTGACAGAGGACCTGCTGATGAGGAGGATGGAGACACTGCTAACGCCGACCCAGAAACAACACGCACACACACACACACAGATCTGCTTAAAAACCAATAACATTTTACACAGTCATCGACAAACACAGCAACTCACTGTCAGTGGTGTCACAACATTTCCTCTCTAAAGTTGCCACAGAGCACAAACAAATCTTCCACAAATGTCTCCATTGACAACACCAAACACACACACACACACACACACACACACAGAAAGCCAAACAGATCCATTTACATTTAAATACATATTCATACATAACAGAATGGAGGGGATTGTCATACCATTTTCAGGGTGTTCAGTCTCTCCAATGCTGCCATCTGGAGTGGTTCTCTCATAGTGGTCTTCAGGCAGGGTCAGGGGTCCGATGCGAGGACCAGAGGATGACTTGCTGCTGGGTGTCTCTGATTCCTCCAAGCCGCTGTCATAGTAGCTGTGCTGAGAGGTATCCTGCAGGTCTTGCACAGGGTTGGTGGTGGAGAAGGTCACTCGCCGATGGGGATGCTAAAAAACAGAGAGACAGCAAATGAGTTTCTTCTTTTTCAACTTCACTTTTCCTTTTGTTTGTTGGTTCCATGGAGACACCAAGTAGGTTGTGTGGTAGCAGTTACAGCTCAAAACTCCACCATTTAAGACAACTGTCTAAAATTTGCCGGCCTTATAAAGTTCACTCTTCAAAAGTCAGAAAATAGTATTAAATATTAAACACTCTTAAATATTAAATAGTCTTTTGCACTATTATTATTCTGAAGATTATATAAGGTAGAAATATATGAACGGAGTGAGGTCACAGACTTCAATAATAAGAGTGTGCATATTAGCAGCAGCATAAATTGAATAAATTGAGACAAAAATACATACACTATTAAAATATCTCATATTATACCACAGAATTTAAATATCTAAATATGGGCCATGTGTTTAACTTTCCTGTATATGTAAAGAATGATTAAAATCTATTTGTATGCAGTATATAATAAATGAGCAGATGTACTGTATGTTCAAGAACTTTAGAGAAATGTGTTGACAAAACATCACAAATCCTGACATGTTGACAATGTATATGATTTTAAAACTCTACACACCTTATCTATGACAATAAAACAGCAAGTACATCCAGGGTACAGACATTGAACATGTGCGTATTCATGTTATCAGATGGAGGTGGTGTACAGTATGTACAAAAATAAAAAAAACAATAATGTACATATTCCATGCACATTATTGTTTGTTATTTACACAATTAAACACAGAAAATGTTATTGGATAGAAGTAACCTTTGTATAGAGTTACAGTAATTCATGTGGAGATAATGTCTATACATTTGTGCAGACTGTGCAAACACATGTCAAACAAGTGACATAGGGTGTTCAAGAGATTGAAAACGTGGAAAGTAATATTATTGCTGCTATTATTATTATTACTCAGGCAAAAGTTTCATTTTATAAATCTGCCACTGCCAAATGAATTCTGATGACAATGATTGGTACACTAATCAGTAGCCCCAGCGAGCTACTTCCTATCTCCATATTTTAATATTTTCCCTTTCCACAGCTTTTGATGTTTAACCGAGCGGAAAGCTAGACAATATTTCTGCAATTTAACTGAAAAAGAATCCCAACAAGATCTAAATAAGGCTAACAAAAAGAACAAAATGAGCATTGGAAACATAGTTTGTGACAGTCACTACTTTGCCAGCATTAGAATACATCATTAGATCTGCTTTCGCTGTTAGATACTGATAAGCTTTGATGAAAGAATAAAAGAGTAAATGAATGAATGAAAATACTGATGAAATCCTGAATTTGATAGCTTGAAGAGGAGCAGAGCGCCATATAATAAATCATTCAAGATCACACCCTTTATCAAATTGAACGGCTTGTAAATACAGTTAGGAGACCATTAAATTTCCTCTTCCAAAGATCAGTTTACTAATGGCGACTTACCACCGATCCACAACAGAAAGATGACTCCTTATAGTGCACATGCAATCACACTCTTCCCCCACCCCCACACATGAGCACCTCTCGTAAAAGTCAGGAAAGCACTGATACAGCAGAACAGGCCTGCCTCTGCTGCTCGAGTCATCCCAGATCAATACCACGGGTCTGTGCTTTCTACCATTCAACCACTTTTCTGCCAAACAAATCCATGCTAGAAATCATTCGAACCATCATCCTTTTAGTACATACACACCAGATATTGAGAAATGCTTTTAGAGCTCGGGTAAGTGCTATCAACACTGTGTTCTTAATACCATTACTGGGCTTAGAAATGTTTCCAGAAACCTGCTCATCTCCCATCATCTCAACCAGACATATTTTTGCTCACTGCGCAGCTGGATCTCTTAGTCCTTCATCTAAATAATGATTGAGTTCTGGGATGCATCATATTTTTTCACCTAGTACTGCTATAACATCAATATATCAAACAAGGTATCAGGAAATCTATCTTAGCCCTATAAGCTACCTGCTAAATTTTCCAAACAAAAGAGAAAGATTCTGGAGACACAACAAAACAATGGCTCCTTATATATTTGTCTGTGATAGCGATTTGTATGCCTGGTGCAAAAACAAGAAAAAGAGGGAAATGGGATGACTTGAGGGATAAGAGTAAAACATTTGTTTTCTTTCCATTAAACATGCTCTTTGATTGGTGCTGCTTTGCACAGTAACATTTTCTAACTCAAAAGCTGTGTGTGTTGAGCTGGAAATATGTTATCTATCACAGAAAGAACGCACTGTTTATCATTACTCGCTCATGTAAATTATTTGCGATAACAGGCCAAACTTATTACAAATTCTCAGTTATTCTAGTACTGTTATTGTGCTATTTAAATAAATGTACTATTGCCTCGTGTTGCTGGACTAGACAAATGATATATTTCAATAGTGCATTCTTAAAATGATCGGGGGTCTCTGTGGCTCCGTGAGTATTTAAATGCTGGGCGGCATTTACAGTTGTTGTTCAAATATGGATTCTTGCTTAAACTTCTCCTCAAGGCATCACTCCAGAGAGTCAGCATGTTTCCTGGTTATGATAACTAGCTAAGGCTGCAGAGATGGGAAATAGATTCTCCTTTTAGTGGTAGCACAAATCCTTTGCCAGGCCTTGGGGGCTGCAGGGATGCAGTAAGACGGAAGGATGGAAGGGGAGGCTGAGCAGGAGAGGGGAGTTGGTCAGGCAGACACGGACGGCGCTTTGGCTGGAGGGGACAAGCAGAAGGATTAGATTCTAGGAGACTGGAGGCGGGAGTGGGGGATTGTTTGGGCATTGTGGGTAGGAGTAAGAAGCTATGGGGCTAAGAATGAAAGAGGGGACATTTATGATGACATCTAAATTCATAACCCCATTTGGATTGGGCTAAAATGGCCTCATTTATGCGCGTAAAATTACAATCCCAAAGCAGATGGAAAGATTCAGCAGGATTCTGTCTTTATGAGGGGACCAAGACACATTTTAACAGAGTAATAAACAGCAATCATCCACTGCCTACCTGGAGCTCCCGTAGCGTTTGGAGCCCCTTTTTCTGTCAGGCTGCCAGAAATATTATCTACAACCTACTGCCTCAGAATAATCCTAAGCCACACATGGTTGCACCTGAATGTTTCCATTGATACACTGATATGCCAAAAAGCCAAAAGAGATGCTGGCAGTAAATTAATTATGTAGTTTCTTTGATTCATTACTGTTTGCATGGATTCATGGTCAAGTAAGATTAAAAGTGATCACAGTTTTATTATATACTGTAAATTAGGTTAATTTCCCCTTTAACCAGCTGTCCTCCACTGCATTAAGTAAACAAAAACAGTAAAAATCAGAATGACCCCTACCACCTATTTTCCTTAAGCTTTTCAGTGCCATAGATCCCACACTTATCTACACAAAGACCACCCCCATCCCTAGTGCTGAGATTGCGTTGCTTTATTGCCTTGAACATAATGCACTTGAAAAAAATAAATTAAAAGCAGACTGTGCACCTACACTGCATGACAGCCTGTGCCTTTCCTTTCCCATCTGCAACCTCATACGTACATAATTGGTATTTCAAAAACATGGGTCAGTACCTGAACTAGTCAACTTTGAATGAACAAATAAGCTACTTGTTATGAATCACATATATAGGAATGATTTGCACATCATGGCCTTTACACAAGTTTGTGTCATTTCTAAAATTGTAGATTACAAAATAAAGGTGAGAGATTATTTTCTCCACAGACAAAAGAAAAATGTCTTTTCTCGTTTTTTTTGAAAAAAGTTTTGGGAATGTTTTGATTGTGACTGACATCGCCTTCTTGTTGTGGACATTGCAACATACAGTATAATACCTTAAAAACTGTTGTCCAACCAGGGCGTGCTGTTAAGGACGAATTTTTTTGGATGACCAAATGTCAACTTAGAGGGTCTTGTCACAAAACAAAAATTATTTAGGAACTCTCAGGCAGAGTAATAAGTAAAGATACATTACAAGCTTTTAGATGTGCTTGTGGCTGTGTCTCAGGAGGAAGAGCAGGTCGACCACTAATCAGAAGATCGGCGGTTCGATCCCCGGCTTCTCCAGTCCGCATGCCAAAGTGTTCTTGGGCAAGATACTGAACCCCAAATTGCTCCTGAATGGCTCCATTGGTGTGTGAGTGTGAGTATGTTGGAATGACCATTCTGATGAGCAGGTTTGCACCTTGCATGGCAGCTTCTGCCATCAGTGTATGAATGTGTGTATGATTGGGTGAATGTTGGCATGTAGTGTAAAGCACTTTGAGTGGCTGGAAGAATAGAAAGGCGCTACATAAATGCTGCCCATTTACCATTTGAGGTTGTTATGTCGGTTGAAGGTACTCATTTGTAATTAACAGAACTATTGTTGTAATACAACAAAAAAACAAAAAAACATTTGACTTCATAAGCACTACACCCTCCTCTCCCTGTCCTTCTTACATTCTTACATGCCAACATGCCAACTGTAGTGTTGCCTCTGCTGGTGACTACACATCATATATTAAAACAATGGGATACCACAACATGATATGACATAACTTAGTTTCAAACAACGACACAGATCATAAGTGATGATCTAAGTGAGTTAAACCACAAGCTTAAAGCTCTATATTTATGGTAAGAGAAGCCTGCTAGTCTGAATTTAACATTTTAGGCTATGCTGAGACTGGCAGCACATATCAGATTTATGGTACACAATAAATATTTCATTTATCAATTATCAGATTCAAACTACATTCATAGGTGTTTCATATCCGCTTAAGCTTTCAAACTGTCTTTTACATCACTTTCAATTTGACACATAACAGTGACGTCATGTCCAGAGAGCTGTCAGCCCTGTTAGCTGGCTGTGACTGCTGCAAAAAATATATATATCAAACACCTCTGTCACTGATGTTGTCTGGTGTGATGGAGGACTTCTGCTCTGAGACTAGATATTGCTATGGTGTGAAGAGTTAGAGGATATATCTCCATTATTCACCCAGCCTGCGGCTTGCTGTTTTGTGTTCATATTGGAAAAATGCACCACCACTTTGTGAATGCACTCGTGCCTATGTCGTCTCCACAGCAACTGATGCAGATGGGTTATCGTTATATCTAATCGCTTGCAAATAACAGTCTGGACAGTCTGTCCTAAAGATCAGATTTGAGAAAAAAAAGGATTTGCCTGCAGTTTGAATGAAGGGAAAAAGGGATTCCTGGGGCAAATGGCTGTGCCTAAGCAACAAGAAGAGCGTTCTGGTGACTATGGAGCATCTCTATTGCCATTGCTGATTTGCACCAGTGATCCCTGATGGGACAGCAGATCCCACTGCTGTTGTGCTTTCCCATAGAACAGAGTACTCAGTGTGAATGCCCTGGAGCTACCTGACACCACTCTGCCGTAAGGTGCCCTGTCATATAGCCAAGCTTCGCTGATTGCCAGTGCACAGGGTTGCTGGTACTTATGCAGATGGGAAAGCTTTTCCATCCACAACTTTTTGAAAAGACTTTCAGCACAGTTGCAGTTGAGTTAGATTTAGTGTTTGAATCTCTTTCTCATGCGTCCAAGTTTGGTGTTTTGACTTATCTGTATGTGAATATTTGGTGATCAAACTGGCGATTGAATTGTGTGTACTTTAACTACCTTGTAGAAATAATTCCATGGTGTACTGTATTTCACAGCAAGCAGCAGTTGAGTGGTTGATTGTATATATGGTGGGACTAGATATTCTGGTATCACAGAATATTAACATAATAATTAAGTATATTTAATAAATATAACACAGAAGATTATATTTTTATTATTATTTTAGAATGGTACTCTGGTGGTTCTTCTACACAAGTACCCCCATTTTATATTAATTTTAATAACGGTACATCCTTTAATATCTAACCTGAGATTGAAAGCTTGAGGAAGCATATAATCTTTGAGGCATTAACCTCTGATTTTTAATCTAAAGTGGTTGATACCCCATTTATGTCACTCTGATTGCATCTTCATTTATGCTACTCTGGCTGCTTACTAAAACATTTCTAGATCAAAGTCAAATAGTGCATAATTTTGATGAATTAATCATAAAAAATAATCCTTTTTAATCAATCCAGTTATCATAACATCATGTGCTAGATAGATGATATGCTATTTGCTGTACCACTAATATAATTTTGCTCTATATTTCCCTCTATATTTCGCTGCTATGTTAAAATGTTATTTTGCCCAAAGCTGAAACAATTTACAACAGAGAAAAGCACCAAACACTGAATTTAAATAAAATTTTGTGTTGCTTTCCATGTCCAGTGAGTAGCAATGAATTTGTCACAGTTAGTTTGTTGCCAAATGTTTTCATTTAAATTTTTTATTACACAAAGGTATTGTTAAAGCTGAGTCATTGAGGCCAGTGAAACATGCTGAATATTCAGAATTTCAGTTGGACAAGCAAAGCACAACCACCACCTGCGTTTCATAACTTTGAAGAAGACACATGAATGGGAATAATAACCAACACAGTCATTGCTATGTTGTATAGCAACTTGGGTGCTATTCGCTGGTCGAAAATACAGCTTCTACAAAGAGTTACGGAACAGTATCTTTTCTTCTAATAAAAGCAAACTGGTGAAATGGGAGGCTTCAGAAAGTGAAGAATGTAGTCTATATGTTTCACAGTCACACACACACACATACAGGTGAAAAGAAAGGAACGAGGTTATGAGCATGATGCTCATAGGATTTCATTTACTTTTCAATGGAGTGCTTTTAACCGGTTGTGAAGCCAAACAGCTATAGTATACTCCGCTGGAATACCCTCAACTTTTCTAGCTGCAGGAAACCTATGTGGCCTTGTTTATAAATCCTGAGTTGAGGTATATTGTATGTGTACTGGAGCTGGAAGCCAGACTTTTCCTATTGAATCACAGTTCTGTGTCTCTCAGATATTATGAAATGGGTTTTCTGCCCATGTTAAAGGAAACGGCTGATGTCTCAGTGCCCCTGTGATATGAAAAATTCAATTTAAAAGGATGAGAGAAAGAATGGTGCACGGCCTATTTTCATTCCCCCACACTGAGAGATATGAGAATGATGTTCTATTGTGTGGAGGAAATGATGCCAATCGTACTGCAGTGAAATTCCTTCATAATTCAATTCAATTTCTTCTAAATCCCAATGGCAAGCTCCTCTGCCAAAGAGAGGCAGAATGACGGAGACAAAAAGGGAGGGCTGGAGAGTAAGATGGAAGAAGACGGACTAAAGATTGAGACTAAAACAATGGGGAAAGAGAGAGCAGCCAGACTTGCTGAAAGGTAAGGGGAAGAGGCGGTGATACAAAGTGGAGGGGAAGTGGATAGAAGAAAAATGTTTTAGTAATGATTAATTTTGATCACTGTGGCATTTTAAGTATAGCCAACTAATTTTCTCTAATTACCTCTCTGCAGCGTCTGACAGCCAGCAGAGAAAATCATTTTTTGTTAAGATCTAACAGGACAAGCTGCTACAGCTAATTTTTGTTAGCGTTCAAAACTGGTATACTGAAGTATATGAAACCTGTGGTGTATACATCTTCTGTTATTCCGAATGTAGCATTAGTTGCAAAATGTGCATGTAAACTCTTTGATAGCCTGTGAGATTTCCCCGAGTGTGGTATCTAGAATTTCCATTTAGTTGCGATGTTTGTGAGTACATCTTGGCTCTGGCATTTTGGGCGTGTATGCAGGAATCAATGAGCTGCTGCCTCTGAAGGCACAGAAAAAATGAGCTGCACCAACAAATATGACAATGAAGAAGTGCACCTCTCAGTGCATGCAGCAAGCATAAAACCATAAAGACTGAAGCAGTTGCAAAGGAAATGCATATGGAACTGTTTTATTTTCCATTCCCCCATTATGTCTTCCATTCTCATCCCATCTACTGTTCTCTTCTCTCTCTTTCTCTGCACGCACACACACACACACACGCACACACACACACACACACACACACACACACACACACACACACACACACCCACACACACACCCACACACACAGTTGTTTTTGTAGGTGCAATAGCTCCAAGGCAAGCAGCGTGGAATTGGAGTCTTCAAAGAGTCTTGGATTATCAAAGAGACACAGCTACCAGAAAACTAGGGGACACGCTAGAGAGGGGGAGGGAAGAACATAAGTGAGAGGCGGGGAGAGGGGGGGAGAGTGCAGAGGAGTCAGCATGGATTTGGGTGGAGGATGAAGTGATCAGACAGGGGAGGGGGGGGGGGGGGTGGATAAAGACCAGAAGTCCCTTTGTTCACGTACTGTACTGTAAATGGAGAGAAAAAAAGGCTAGAGTGAATGCATTAAAAAACAATCACATAGACCTTAATGGTCTTGATAGGCAAGACTGAATTCACATTCTTCACTGTCTGTGCCACCGCCTATTCTTGAGGTTCTTTTTTTTTTCTCCTACACAGAGAATTTCATTTCAATGGGAGCACTGGCCTTGAAATACCATAATGTTGTCACAGTAAAACCAAGTATTACTGCAGTAGGATCCACCAAGTGTGAATATAGCTGCCACATCTAATGACAAATCTGACTGTTCACGCCATTCCATACGACAGGATGTGGGAGTGCTGGTGTAAATGCATCACCCTTCGACAAAAAGCTCTCCGTCAGCCTCTCTGTCCCACAATGAGCTATGGATGTCTTTTTTCCATTACAAGAGCACTTCTCACTATAGAACACATTTCAAGTGAGTGTATGAAACGGATTCTGGTCGGTTCACTGCTGTCAGCTGCGGGGCATCATCCAGCAATGATCCTGTCCCGCTGCCACAGCTAACACACATAAACCTCCCACCTTCACTGACCTGGTTTGAACTAAATTAGGCGTATTTAATGTCTGATGAAAGCGTTAAATGCTCCTAGCACACAATGTCAAAAACAAATCAAAGTCCAAAAAGTAATTTTCTCTGTGCAAAAACTTTTCTTGAAAAATGTGGTTTTCATGTGAACAAAAGTCTTCCTCCTGCCTGTACCATTTGGTAATTTTGCAGGATGCCATGATATTGTTTGTTCTGACACAGGAAGAGGATTGTAGTAGTTAAAGATGTTCTGTGTTGTTTTGATGGCATCAGCTTGTGAAGGCACACATATACATGAACATGACCAAAACCACAATACCACATGAATACAGTCAAAAAATGGAATCTTGATTGCTGTTTCTAAGCCACAATTAGCTGAATGAAGGCAGTACGCTGTGTGTGGATAGTACTAACACATGCAAGATTAAGATAACATTTTTGGTTGAGAGCAGAGAAGAGAAGACAACTTAGGAGACTGATAAAATACCTGGGATTCTAAGTATAGCTACTGTGTGGCAGACTGTTATGTTTAACATTGTACATGCAAAGCTTTTACTCATTATCTGATGATCAAATAATCGTTTTCTGTGTGCCACAGTTGAATTGCAATTGATTCATCAGCAACAGTTGTTTCTTTGAGCCTGTGCAGCTGTTATGTTAAATCTAATATACGTAGATACTGAGTTTGAGCTGATTAATAGTACACAATATAATTTCGGTGATTGGTATTTTTCTGACATAATGAAATAAGATGATGAAATGGGGAAACACAAATGCAATATTCTTTGGTGTCAAGAGAGATTTTGGGGGTGGGGTGTGTGTAGGGTTGAGGCGTGGGGGTGGGTGTGTGTGAAAGGATCAGTGGTAAAACTTAATTGGGAAGGGCACAGGATTAAAATTTTGATTGGTTAAGGGTTTAGACGGTGATGTCTTTTTTTTCCTCGACACTCTCATTGTCTTAAACTGTGGGGACTGAATATGCTAATATGAGCTCAAAGGGCCAAATCACACAGAATGAACAAGACTTTTAGTTGGGGGGTTTGCAAGCAATGTGCTACTAGACACTCTGGAAAAGAATCAATGTTCCGAACAGCGAAACAAGAAGTAAGAAGACAGGAGAAATGGAGGACACGATGTAGAGAAAAACAAAGAAAAGGGAGTCAGAGGAAAATAAAGCTGGAGAGCAACTGCAGAAGCTATTCTCTGCCACAGTGTAGAGGAAAAAAGAACTGAAAGAGAGAAAAGGACAGGTTGCCAAGCCTGTTCGGAAGAAAAGATGGTGATCTGAACTTAGAGAAGATTTTTACCAAGAGTGATGTTAAGAAGATGCCCAGATAAATAATTTAAGATAGCAGGAGAAAGAAATAACTGCAAAGAAAAAACCTCTAACCCTTACATGACAGAGGAGGTGCTTTGATGATGGCTATGCTTTTGGCCAGTCTGCTACAACTGAAAATGGTTTTTAAAAGTCTGACCTTTTGACTCTTGCATGACTTTTATTAATGCATCGGTTTTATCATATCAACATTGGGTGTTAAACACTGAATGGCTGTTAAATTTGACAATGTCTATGCCATCCCAATCAGGCTTCAATTGTTCAAGAGTTTAAGTATCTTACTGGCATTTACTGAAATATTGTTGCATTTTACAAAAAATCCTAACTATCTGATTGATGAGTCACAGCATTGTGCCCTACATTTATCCAACTGTCCTTGTGTTTTTAATATTCATTATAAAATAGGTTAGGGTTAAAATATCACAATCTGATTGGTTGATAGCCATGGTATAATGAGCATATACCACAGCTATGATGTTTAATGTCCTTTTACAGTTCTATTTTTAACTATCACTCAGCAGCTACTGTTAAAATGTTGCCAAAATCTGTAAGCAAGCAGGGACCACTGTCTCCGCTGCACCATGGTGCGGGCACAAATGTGAAAGCTCTATCCAGAACTATAGGTGACCGACGCTAAGGGACCGGAGAGAGTGGAGCAGCATCCTCACCACACCAAGGAATGAGAAAAAAAAGAGTAAGCCTAACGTTATTGCAAACACTTTGCAACATGACCCCACTAACGTTGGACAGTTTTCCTATAAGTGTACAATTAATGGGAATGTTCATATTAATGTGAATAAATAAGCTCTGGTTTGATCGCTGACTAGCTTGAATGTTAGTTTAGCAGTGTACTGACAGTGCATAGCAACCGCAGGCAGTTGGGAACTACTTTCTTGTAAATGACTCTTGTAATGTAATTGTTATTTAATAAAACCGTTTTTATTGGATTGTGTCTGTAATTTCTATATTGTAATATTTTGTTAACTACCTTATAAAAGCAATATCTCACGACTGACAGTGGTATATTGTGATTATACCACAGTGAAGCGGGTTGTCAGCCCTCAACTGCACATTGGGCCAAACAACACCCCTTAGCTGTGATATAATCACAACATACCACTGTCAGTCCAGAGATATTGCTTAAATATACAGTACAATATTGTTCTATATATATATATATATATATATATATATTTGCTTCACCAGTGTAAAGGGTTCAAGTTCAGGTTAAAAGTGAATTAGTTTCTCTTCGAGATGTGAATTACAGGCAGTGAGTGTCTAAACTCTATAGAACTCTAGTGAAGTCAGTCCTTTTCAGTTGCCTCTCAGACTCAGACATAAACACTCCCTTGGAGGACATAGTATATTTGTAATAGTTGCATTTAGAAGAAAACTGCCATGAATTGGAGTGACTACATTGTACCTTGGAGGCAGGCCAGCAAGGTGCAGGGTAAGTAAGAAACAGAAAAGACTCTAGGAAGTAAACATGTGATTAGGACCCCAAACTATTTATTGTAGACAGCCTAATCTTTGTCCATGTTAGGGTGAGGGCTGGACTGGGGTTTTGTACAAACATGTCCTTTTCCATTTCTTTTGAAATGGCTTTGCTGTTATGGTTGCTTGTTTCACTTTGGTATACATATAATGTATACTGCACTACTACAGTACATGACCTTCATGGTCACCACATAAGTAAAAGAAACTGCAAACAACCTATGCAATGGAAACACTAAACTAGTTATCTCTATTACATTATGTAATTGTGTGTGCAACACCAATTAGATTCACATCACCATACACGGAAAATATGGTGAGTGATTTTAATTCTTCCAGAAACTGAACTTCAACTTAAAAACTGAAACCAAGTGACCTCAGCAGGATACTTTAGGTGGCACATATTTCCACATTGTGACTCAAAACAAGAACATCACCTCCCTCTTCTGTGAAATTCCTTCGCTGATAAACTGTCAAGTGTTGCAATGGTGGAGAGTGAGAGCAGCTGATTTCATGGGCTTTGATAAAAGCCAGCCCTTACCACGACTATGATATGTAATTTGTTCTTCTCTTATTACCTGTACTGCATGTAAAATTCTTTTGGTCAAACCCAATGATCAAACACTGCTAACTTGAGCCAGCATCTGGGATTGAAGCTTAAAGTAGAGTCCCTAATTTTCCATGCCAAAAGCGAGAGAAATCAAATTTTACATAAATGTCTGGAATTGGCCCCAAAGTTTGTCGGATCACATCTGGTCATGCTCTATAATGTTGCTGAGCAGACACTTTGGCAGCTTTGCAAATTGTGATATCTGTGTGTGTTTGGCCTATGGGTTCAGAGCCCTCAGATGGTCAATTGCAGCTATATTTTTATCTAAATAATGTCCCAGGGGCAAGGTTCCAATTCAATCTCCAAGAGCTGTGGTCCTAAACAAAACTGAATTAAAGGCAGACAAAATTTAAAGGCAATACTTTAACAGAAAGACAGGAAAAGGAGTAAAGTCAATGGATCAATTTCCTACCATGCTAATAGTAAGGAGACTGAGGTAAAAAAACAAAACAAAAACTTATTTGAGCTGTTGTGATGCATGCTACATAAATATAAATTTTTACCTAAAGATGGCTTTTTTTGGTCATAATTCACAGTGTTGTCTGACATGGAATATGGCTGATATTTGCAGTTTACATTTTCTATTTATTTTAGCTTGCAAACAGTAGCTTCAAGTTCAGAGAAATCAATCAATATTTACTGTTTTTAAGCCCAGAGCAGACGTTGCACAGTCACCACACCTTAATAGCTGTCTGTGGGCCAGTATACACTTTGTCAGTGTATTCACGTCAGAAAGGAGTGGTAAGCTCAATTGAACAAGGTTTACTTCAAGTACCTACTTAAATGTTCTGATACTTCTTGAAGTATGTACTCATTGCAGATCGAGGATTGCCGTTTAGCTTTTTTTCACGTTTCTCCATTCCCTATAAGATACTGTAAAATAAGCATCTTCTAAACTGTCAATGTGAAAGACATATCAGAAGTTAATAATGCCAGAAGGGAAAGATAGACAGAAAAGAAGATGGGCTGATGGGGGAAGTAAAGAATCAGACATGAGAGAAATTAATCCTCAATATCCACTCCCTGCTGGGTACCTTATTGCCTCTCAAAGTTCCCATCTTCAGAGTTAATATCTCTATTGCTGCAGCATCTGACTGAGAAGCATGCATACAGTTCCATTTGTTTGAACTGGAACATAATTGGATTGGGGAGAGGGATGAAAAAGCCTTCAACCATACTTAAAACTTTTTTCTTTTTTTCTGGCCATGCTCTAATATTGTCTGTGCGTGTGATTCGGTGCTTCACCGTGCGTGTGCATGCACATGTATTCCTTGCTATTAATAGCTTCTCTTATGGTCTCGCTTGTCTTGATTTGTTACCCTGCATCCAAGATGTCCCGATTGGCAATACATTCCGAGAGCTGGACGATTTCGGAAGTGTGTCTGCATCTCATTCTTCCACTCAAAGTAATCCTTTTGATGCAACTGGATGGGGAGCCCTCATGCTCCTCCATCTTATCAAGGAACTTAAAAATCATGCTTAATTAGATTCAGTGACCTTTTTCATCTCAGGCTGCAAGAGTCCAGCCACTGTCGAAGCAGGATGTGTTCTCAATATTGATCTTTTTGCAAACCCAGGGATTGAGAAGAGCCCAGCGCAGTGAAACAGAAAAACAACATATCAAAAATCATCAGATGAAGAGATTACTCTGTTCGAGTGAGTGGCTGTGTGTGTGTTGAGGCCTTTAGGAGTTAGCGTGTTTTTGTGAGGAGAGCTCTGTAATCCACCTACTGCATCTCAATCATAGTGCAAACAAACAAACTCACAAGTATAAAGTCCTGCCCTGTGTTTCATCACCCATTTGCGAGACATGCAAACGTAATCCTAATGCATTTCTCATTCCCAGAGCCTACCTCAAATCACTTCTCCTTTTGCATTCCACTTCCCTGCTCTCCACTTTCTGCAGCAGCAGTCTGCAACTGAGCAATGATCTTCCTGCAGGCTTCAAACAAAAGATGACTTACAACTTCCATCCAGAAGAAAAAAATAGATGCCCTGTCGATGAAGCCAGACTGTCATTTCAAGTCAGAGGGGAATGAATGGCTGCTCACAAATTTTCAATTTACAAATACTGTAGCACATATCGCCAAAGATGTTCAATAAAGTTTACACAGTTATTAGTACCATGTGTATCACTAAAAAGATGGATATTAAGATATCAAGCAAACTGCCTTGAGTATAACAATGTAGGGAATTCTCATTTTGAAATCTTGAAAAATATGAGCAGATTTGTGTTCATCACAGTCCCTCTGCAACTTGGGTAATACTGTGGGGGAATACACAAGACACAGTTGATATAGATATGGTATGATATTGATGACAGATTTGATTAATCTTCTGATGAAATTTTGTCAGAGTGTTCCACAATGGGCTTTAGACAGAGCCCCAAAGCAGAATATCTAGTATGAATACTCGATTGCCATATCCTTTCAGAGCTCATTTGAGTCATATCTGACATATTTATGGCTCATCACGTCATATCGTAGCCATCAGAGTACAAGCACCATGAACCATTTAAATACTGTGGGCCATGCTGTCATCTCCTATTAGTAACATATGTCTGATAGATGCATAAGAAGAGGCACTCAACTTGATTCTTTCTTAGTGCTGCAGAAAAGCTTGAGCCCAGAGTTGGTAAATTTACTGGCAAGGATGATTTTGCAAGGAGGCCTATTTAGTTGAATAAGAAATGTACTTATTCATATTGAATGGAATGCATGAGGGACAGAGATACTGGAAGCATAGGAAAATACAACAAACACAAGCCTTATCTGGATACAGAATGCTACAATATCTTTTTAAAGAAGTACAAGTTAACAGTTGCACCCAAGAAATCTATAATGATCCTTTGTGTGCACCTTAACAGAGTTGCCTGGCAACAGAACTAGAGCTCTGCAGTGATTTAAAGTGTCAAACGAAATACATTTGTAATCCAAAGGCAACATGGATTAAATTTTAGACAGTAGGAGTGCCTCTTGGACAGGATTTCAATAGCTAAGGTGGGCGAAGTGAATTGGAAAATGGCAAATAATTTGCCGTACCTTAATAACTTTCAGAGCACCGACTCGTACCTGAATATGGATGGTTGAATGAGCAGAAAATAAGCACAACTAATTAACTGTGTAGTTTTAAAATGGGCAGTCTTAATGGATGCAGTTATTCACCTGTCTTAAGCTGGAATCTATGATATATCACGGAGGTTGACGTGAAGCTGATAAATCATGATAGCATATAGATCAGTGTCATACCTTTTTCCTCTGAATTATTGATTAACTCATACACAGAGCTGCTGTTTGAAAACACATTTCCTGTTTGCATTCGGCCACTAAGAGCCGTTTGATAAATATCACATCAAAAAGTGGGTTCATGGATAACAATGCCTCTAATATGCTTTATGTATGAACAAGATGAAAACTCTGAGAGACGCTCTTGTACCCCCAACTCTCCTCTCTGTCTCAAACACGCACACAAATAAATGCAACTGTTTCATAAGCAGACTGCTTATTTTCTGCTAAACAATGTTAAGCATTTACACAAAGAGACCCAAATGAGCCTCTGATTGAAGATAGAATCAGTGCCCAAGCAACCCATCACAGAGCCTCTCAATCCCACATATGCATGATTAATACATCAAACAACATCAATTCTCCTTCCTCTTCCACTTGTCAATGAGCACACACACACGCATATACACACCCACATACACAGTAGGCAGACAAACACACACACACACGCGTGCGCATACACCCCCACACACACACAGACACAATGTACCCAAATCCTTACAGGACTGCGCATGAACACACAGACACTGCCCCCTCCATCATGGTTAATACATCAAACAGCATTAGCTTCCTGGATTCCTGAAGCTTAGACAGACACGGTTCTGACATCCCATGATTCTTCACTGGCTGCCTCCCCCTCCAGCTTCCCCACTTTCTTTATTCCCTATGAAGTCTGTTTGGGTGGTTACAGAACACGCTGCCAAAATAGATTCACTTACATATTACCTTTGCTTTTTGTAAGCTTGTATAATGTCATGTTAGAAAGCCATCTCCACAATAAGATGACACTGCTGAGGAGCTTTATAGGCTTGGGAGACGCAACAATAATAACCGGAGAGCACTGATCAACAGATTTTTTTTTTATTTTATACGATTTCCATATTCTTCTGACATCAGCAGGTATTTATAACCATGGATATCCAGGAGTTGCTTTTGTACCATCAGTTCATGGAAATACAATGAAGTCCCAGATCAGCATCAAAAAACAACAGGCCATCAAATGCATTCAAATCTAACCTTTACAATTCAAATACATTTTTTTGTTTAATTGGGGTTTTTTTTGGACAGTCATACCATAACATCAATGGATACACACTGAATGATGAGAGCAGGTGGCTTATTGGATCACGGTCTAATAAAATGGACATTCATTAGTATATATTCAGCATAAAGTGCTCTGTAATTACCATGAGAGGTCTATATCCTTACAATGCAACCCTGCATATGATCTCCATTTGGTTTTACGGGGCTTTCAGCAGGATATTGATTGAAATTAGATTTTAGAGGTATGAGCTGTAGTCTTTCCATAAATTAGTAAACAGACATCTTTGACTTTACTGTAATGAACTTCAACCACAAAAGGAAGTATTTGCCGTAGTATATCTTCCCCAATACTATCGACAAACTGTCAGTTTTTGTGATGCTTTCAGCATCAAGTAAATAAACATGCTGTTCCCTCCAGTCTCCATCTACTTCACTGTGAATTATAACAAATATATAGCAGTCCTAAAATTTCTGAAAAAGCCTTGCTGTTAAAAGCTCAATATTTACCTTATTCCAATACAAACTACACCATGCTGTTAAGAAGCAATTCAGATCCAGCACTGCTATTTTTCCACAATATTTTCATTGGCTTAAAGTAGCAACGTAAAAGTCTCAACGTTAAGGCACTTAGCAGATTGCTTCATGATTTTGAATGGTATCCAATGAGTATAGCTCCCCAATAAACACAAAAACAAAATGAAAAGAAGGCTGTGTGTGTTATGGATAGCCTACTGGGCTGCTGATAGTGTAGCTTAAGTGCAGGGAGACTCACATGTGATCTGCTATACTGCAAATCCTCAAAAAGAGGATAAAGAGGCTTTAAAATCACATTTACAGCACAGGAGCAGCATCCCGCTGATAAATACAGATCATGGTATTTGACCCTGTCCATCAGCACATTGAAAGGCTCATGGCTTCTACACTATAGAGTCACAAACCAGCCTTTGTCACTAACAGACACAGGGCCACACTTCAGTAACTCTAAATAATAGCACCGGTTTGTGAGACCTAGGGAACAACTGGAGAGAAGTCAACGATGACTCCTGAATTTTCCAGAAACTTGCCCTGTCATTTGACCTTTTATTTTATCTATTAAATGAAAACATGGTTTTGATTTTAACTCTCAGACTTGTGTTTGAAAAAGACAGAATGCAGAGCCTGTTGTGAAATATATTGTATGTCACACAAATCGATATGCTTCCTGAAAGCCAGCATGCCATATTTGTTCCCTCATAACATTCAACAACAACCTTAAATGTCAATACTGATCACCATCTGGTAGACATTTTCAGTGCTACCTGAAAGGAATTAACTTCAAAAGATTACAGGAATTCAATGGCAGCAGGAGCATGGATCCTGCTCCTCTAGTCATGGGCATATTGCTTTTGCTGAAACCAATAACCTACAGTATGTAAGTAAGTACGGTAATATGAAACCTGTGACCTTTATTTGGGCCAATGTGTCACAGTGGGCTTTTTAGTTAATTATACAAACAAGACAGCAAGTGTGTGGATTAGCTGTGTCTTTGCAAAGAAAAATAACCTGCAGTTTAATAAAAGCTGGCAGAAAATAATATTTCATATTGATATTTATCCCTACAGAGGATTTTCTCAAAGTGTATAGCTGTTTATTAATTCATAGTTCTGTTTTCCTAGAGAGAAAACACTCTCAAAGCTGTAATGAATATAATTAATGGATATGGAAGTGATTTTTAAGGATTAGGTTGTGTTTCATCACCCTTGGAGTTCCATTGATTGGACCTATTTTATTGTCCCCACAATCCTAACTAGAAGCAAGACCATCGATTGGCTCCTAACTGTCTGTCCACCAGTTCATCGTGCACATTAATTGGATTTGGACAAAACATAAAGGAAATAATGCATATCGTAACTTGGAGCATTTCTAAAATAAAATTAACTGGCTAGGACACAGGGATTAAAGCAAGAAAAGATTTGTGAGCCTGAAAAATTGTCCAGGAGGAAATGTGTACAATGTACTGAATTAAGTATTATATGAATTTAAAACTGCTCTATGCCTGAAATTAGGCAGAACTTTAACTCCTGAGGACATACTTTTCTAAATCTGTCCATATACATGTAACATATACTGTCTGCAGCGACGCAGCTTTTAACAGCTGCAGCTCTATGAGTTCATATTATAGAGGTTCACATTAGCTTGTGAAGGGGGAATTAAATAATTAAATTGGACTTGAAAACATCATACATGAGCTGACATCTCATGTTTATTTATTTTTTCATGCGACAGACATGACACACAGCATGGGTAATTCACTGAGTAATGTCACACACGACAGCATTCATAGGCTACAGTTTGCAACTCTTGTCCCTAGATGGACTTTTATAAAACAAAAAATGCATATATGCACATACAGTGCAATGAAAAATGCATATCTAACTGTAAAAAGCTATAAAACTATACATATAAAATACAAAAAACAATGGAAGGAACTTAAAAATACATGCAATTCTAAGGAAAGATGTCTGATCACGCTTCAGAAACTGTTTCAAATCAGCTTTAAAATGGTCCCGGATATGAGCCATTTTGAGGTCTGTGGGTAAGGAGTTCCACATATTGATCCCCTGAACAGAGAAAATTGAGCCAGAAACCCTGAGAGGTTTCACCATGTCACTGAGCACACGGAGCAGTTACAAAAACATTTATAGATACAGTAAGTTTAGTCAAAGTCAATGAAGTTGTCAAAACCTAACAAGCTTAATGTCTTGCCAACATAGGAATGATAAGATCTTATTGGCCTGACATCCAAAGTCTTTATCGCATGAGACCTGCTAACTACTGATTGTCTTAAGAGGCTTGATTATTGTAGAAAATGCATAAAACTTCGAACTGATTAAATAGAAAATAATACTAATTATTGAATGTATAAAACTCCATTCAACATAAAATGATGACAATTCTAAATATACAGTTAAAGTTAGCTTTTGTAACCTTGCTCACCATCTCATACATACATACATGTTTCTAAATAATAATCTAAGACCATTATCTCAGAAATAGTTTTTCACTTTTAAAGTTTTATTTAATTAGTTCTGACTTCTGGCAAGGCCCAACACCTGCTGTAGATTGCAAAAGTTGCTATCATGGTACATGACATTATACTTCAGCTACACTGACAAAAAAGCTACATGTTTCTTATTTTAAATCAAAACTGATTTACTGCCATTGGAATTCAAACACTGTGGATCATCAGATAGGCCTGGCTTGATAACCGTGTTATTTGAACAACCACTCCAGGAATTCAGCTGTTTTTTTTTCCTTCCTTCAAACATTAGAGGCATATGAGGAAAAAATAGATCTATTTCCCTGGTGGCATTTTAGTGACATTTTGATGTGAAGCGTCTCTGGTGAGTTGAGCAGAAACCTGGTATATATGTTCAAATAAAAAGTCATCTGCACCTGATAACCACCTTGTATCATCCATCTCAGATCGATTGCTGAAGCCAAAATCCAGATGACCACCTTGAATCAATAAGAGGAAATTAAATGTGTGTTCTTTATCTAATTTTAATAGCGTTTCTCTCATAACCAAAGTGTGTTTTAACATTGTGATGGTGGCTAACACTGCTCTCAGACTGATGGAAGCAGTGGCAGAGAGGTTAAGTTTTAGAGTAAATACAGTCATGGCAAGTTTGGAGGTGGTTTGTCATGCTTTTTCCCTTTCCAAAACTGAATCAGAACAGACCTGGATGACTCATTGGCACTACAGTAGTAGGTTCCTGCTTTATTTATGAGAGCTGGAGGTTTTCTCCTGCATGTCTCCTAGGCCCAGTGATTCATGAATGGACGAGACAGCCTGAGCCTGCAATTGTGGAGGTGCATTGGGAGCAGTGGATATTGAGGATTAATTTCATTCGTGTCAGACTGTTATTCCCAACCCCCATCAAATCCATCTCTCTCTTGCTCTCTATCTACAATGACTTTCCCATTTCTTAGTTTAATAGTGTGAAGCACAATTATTTGTCCACTGCCTGATAAATGGGCTGAATATTACGATAGAGCAACCCTCTGATATACTGTAGTATATAATTTGTTGTTGGTGGTGATGATTTAGACACCAGGAGTCAAATTCTAGCTTGTTCTTAAGCACATATAGGATTTCATTACTTGCATAGTGCACCATGGCAGGGGCCTTGTATCCTGCAGGGTGATGTAATTGAAGGTTCAAAGAGTGAATGAAACAGTATATCTGGTGGCGCTAATGCAGCTAAGCTAAATTATATCCTGGTTATAGCAGGAAATGGGCATTTTCTTACTCAGTGACTAAACTGCATTGTCTTTGTGATCAAATGAGGAATGCCCACTCATTTGATTGGCTTAAATGACAAAAAATCATGCCACTTCCTGTCACAGTTGGAACTGTTCAACAGTTAACTTGAAATGTAGCCCGTGTCTCCAGTTTCAGTGACACAGGAGGTGTCCAGAGGAATCTTTGAAATAGATGAATATGTCCTGGTTTCAACAGTACGTGTCCCCAGATATTCAGTTTTGGCAGATTGTTAAATATTCCTTTCTAAATAATGTTCCCTCTGTATCCTGACCCACAAATATCAAACCATAAAACAAACAGCTATAACCCCATGTGGGGTTATTTCTGCAGCTGTTGATGGTTGCTCAGCTGCTGACATGCCAGTCAATCACAACAGAAATAGTTTGAACCTTCCTCACGACATTGATTCTGAAGCAGCTCCTACTGTCTGACAGGAGAGATTGCTGACATTTTGCATTTCACCCCACCAAAGACAAATTGTTCAACAAAGACCTCTAGTTAGAATTCCTTTATCTTTGGCTCATACTTAGTCAACTCATGATATTCAGAAGAAAAGACTACAGGAGCTCTCTTAGCATATCTCTATTACAAATATAGAGAATTTTCAACCTATTTTGAGAGTGGAATGGGTCTGTGCAATGCCAGTCCATTCAGTTTCTTCATTAGTAAATCTGTAGCATACACTAGTACAACTTTATTGTTATTTTGTTTCCTTCAGTCTGCATTTTGCTAGAGTTATGCATACAGATATCTACAGTATGTTATGCTGGACTTAACCAATAAGATCAACCAGTGCAAAATAATTCCAAGGGGACAAAAATTGTATTTGCATTAACTATAAAACAAGCAAGTGTAGTAAACTTCAAAAGACAGATGACACTATTTTCTACTGGCCCACTCAGTGTTGTTCCAGACAGCTTCCTGGCTGATCAATGTGTTAACTTGATTTATAAAGAACAAGACGTATTGGACTTAGCAATTACTAAGGATTGTGCAAAATAACTGCAGAGAAGCTCTGTGCACACCCTCAAAAACCCCAGTTTGTGCCACAGTGTGGCTTTGATGTACAAAAAGACAGATGCATATCTGTACACATCCCTCTCATTCTAATCCCATTTCATGGTATAATCTATTCTATAATAGTTCTCTAATAGATCAGCATTCATTGTAAAATGTTGCTATTTTGACTCAAGAGCATGACATATCATGAGTCTCTCAAATTTCAGGAGATCAGGGTTGTTCACCTTCACATTATCATACCTGACATTGTTGAAATGTCAGAAGTGATATTCTGGAAAGAGAAAATACAGTATTTCACAATGCCAGGTTTTGAAACTCATTTATGAAATGGAGTATTCAGATACACCTTTCAGGCACTGTTAATATTACAAGATAAGCTACTACGAAGCTGGAACTAACAACCTTCAAAACAACACATTAGGATACTTTTTTCCTATGTTATTGTGGTGAAAATGGACGACCTATCACTTGTCGCTATTTCACCGAGGTATTACAGTAGTTGCTCAAACGGTATAAACATATTTTTCTACAACAGCAGTATTGTGACTTGATCTTGTGAATATTTCTTCATCACACAGAAAGAACTGAAAGATTAGATTTTTAGTGTGTTAACGCTGGAAAAACAATCTTTGTCTGGACTATGTTCAATAAATAAGTACATAAATAATATTGCTCACACACAATGAGACTCTAAGAAATAGCCTAGCTCTGACATACAATGTCTTTGACTAGATATGATTATTATGGCTGGTGGTTAGTAGTGTAAGACTGTTACTCAGTGTTTCCCCTATATTCATTCTGCAGCGACACACCGCTGCTGCAAAATTATGATCACTGCTACTAAAATTCCACTCGTCATTAATATCCATGGGCTACTAATGATTTTCACTCACACACTGCGCGAGCACGATAACACCCTAGTTACCGTGGAATTGTTTCCCTCTCCTCATTCTTCAAAGGACATGTACATGAAAGGTACTACTTATAAGAGTGGCATAGCTGCTTCAAGGAATAGGGCAGTGTGTAATGTGTGTGCATAGCGAGTATAGCAAGATTTTATATGATAACAATAATTACATTCATTTTCACTACTTTTTTGACATATATGCAATGTAGTTTTTAGCGTTGAACATATTTGTAAAGTAGTAAATTTGATATTATGTCAATGATAAAGAGAAGGATGGCATCAGTCTAACTGTGACCAAGCTTTTCAGTGTAGTAGTTACCAAACACAGCCTCAGATACTGACTGACACGTAACCACTCTAGCTATGCTAAAATGAGTGTCAGATTAGCCATGTATGTTTAAAAGTGATTTTTCATTTTAGTAACTCCCACTGGGAAGAATAGAACGGCTTCTCTCAGTCTGCAGTCAGACCTAACTAAATAGCCAGGAGGGTTATGATGAGAACAAAACCAACAGGACTTGGATAGCCCTGGAGCTAACAGTGAGTTTATCATAAGATAAATATTAGAAGAAAGAGATGGAATAATTCCAAGCAGCTCGATGGCAACAACACTCTTTCTCATCATGACATCTTCTTCTCCATAGCCAAGCAAATAATAAGGCAGAATTTCCTTTCTTCTTCTTTCCATGTCTCACTCTCTTGCCCTGGTGCTCCGTCACTCACTGTCTGCGGTCTGCTGGGTGTAAGAGCATGTCTGACACATTTCCATTAGTGGGGAGACTATTCAATTACCATAGCTCAAGATATTTAAACCTTGCCAATTACTGAACATCTCCCCTTTAAATTATGCATACAGAGAGCTGATAAGGTTGTGTGTAGTGATTTCTCCTTTTGACATGATGCAATGTGTTCTGCTGTGTCAGACTCGCCTCTTCAGAGAGGGAGAAAAAGCTACATATTTGTTTCACATACCAATCCATTGATGGTTTGAATTTCACATTCACATTTAACATCCGTAGCCTGTTTCCACCAATGTTGTAGCAGGGGCGTAACTACCATATATGCAGGTAATGCAGATGCACTGGGGCCCGCAACAGTTTGGAGCCCACATACACGGGCCCCTCTTTATATTGCCACTATTGTATTATAAGATCTGATGAGTCTACAGTAGACACGTGACCAGTAAACTTTAATGTAAGTATTTATAGTACTCAATGAGCCAAGTCATCTGCCCCATGGTGTCACATACTTGATGTCATTCACAAAACAATACAATAACATAAAACAATTTTACATATACAAGCATATAGTTTATTGACTCATGCCTCTATGTTACATTTCTAAATTAACTTTAAATAAGGATTTATGAGCAATTTGATGTTAAAAAATGTGCAAAGATTTCTGGGTTATGGTAATTATGCATGCATATTACTGCGTAGCAAAATCCACACAGAAGAGTAAAGACAGGAAGTGAGAAACAAGCAAAGGAGTACAAACACAAAAGTGGGTTTCAAAAGTGAAAATTGAAAGTAGCAGCCAAGAAAGAAAAAGTAAAGCTTCCAAAAATAGGCAGTTTCTTTAAAGAAGAAAGACGAGATAGCAAGCACTAGTTGTTCCACTGAGCAAGAGCCAAATAAGACACTTGCTAATGCTAGCAACAATGCGCCATCCAACACTACTGAAGATGGTAAGAACAAGGTGCAAGAGAACATGCTGGAGCCAATTGCTACAACTTGTGCAATTGCATCTCTGCCATGGAGAAGGGACATTTTCCTGAGAAGGTAGATGTAAATGTCAACATTATATTGTGTCTAAGGGGCCATGCAAACCCCTGGGCCCTTTTCCATGGGATCCAACACAGGGCAACCACTGCTTTTCCGCTGCCTACTGCACCAGCAAAACCAAATCTGGTTTGGAGATACCATGGACATAGCTATGCTACTTGCCCAAGCTAGATGTAACCTGTTGCGAGATCTGTTGGCTTTTTGCAGATTGTTCAGTGCTCAATGGAAAGTCTACGTGGAAAACAAACAACTGGTGCAATTTATCCACAAAAATCTAGCAGCATGGGATGTCTTCTGTTCATACCACTGCACGTGTGGTATATGACCAGAGGCGTTTGCACGGAACTATCGACAAGGATAGGCAGAAGGACATTCTTCAAGAAGCAAACTTTTGGAGGCAGGTACTGGACCATCTGATTAATGTCACACTACAAAAAACTTAGGCCAAATGAACAATGGTAATTTCCTCTCTATCATTGAGCTGATGTCAAAATACAACCCAATCCTAAAAAGATCTAATTAGTTGCCTAGTTCGCTCATTGAAATTCATAAGCCCATCAGTATAAAATGAGCTTATCGTCAACCTTGCAAAACATGTCCAAAAAGAAATTCTGGATGAAATGCAAACAGCCTAATTTTTTCTGTTATTATAGACACTACACAGGATATAGCTAAAGTAGATCAAATGAGTCAGATCTTCCGATATGTCACCATAGAGAGAGACGCTTGCGGTGTAGCCAGTGATGTGAAAATCAAGGAGTCATTCATTGGATTCCATGAGGTGTCCGATTCGTCATCCAGTAAACTTGCCAAGGATATAATTGCATTGATAGAGGACAATGGATCAGACCTGTCAAAGTGCAGAGTGTAGGGGTACGATGGTGCCGCTAACATGAGCGGCATATACACAGGAGTACAAGCAAGAATTGCTGCCGAGGAGCCGACAGCTGTATATGTACACTGTGCCTCTCACAACCTAAACCTCATTTTTAATGATTCTGTGAAGATACAAGAGGTAAGGAAGTTTTATGATACAGTCGAGCGCATATGTGTGAGTGTGTTCTTTCCGCACAGCAAAAAAAAAAAAAAATGCTCTCAAATAGGCCTACAGCCCAGTCCAACTCCAACATCAATCCCACTGTCACTTTAAAAAGACTATGCCCTACATGATGGTCATCCCGTTATGAAGCAGTGACCACTTTGAGGTACCGTACATCTCACAAACAAGCAAAAATAAAGATGAGATGGACGAGGCTATTTCATTGAAACGTGCAATCGAAAAACTCAGCTTCATCTGCCTTGTTCTCCTCCAAAACAAGATTTTGTAATGCACAAACATTGTGTCCAAACTTCTCCAAGCCGAAGATGCAAACATGGCCACAGCTGTTAGGCTACTGGACAGCACTATCACAGACCTGCAAGCCTTCCGAGACTAGTTCGAGGATAACAAACATACTTCACAGGCCCTCTCAAAGAAACGGGGGGAAGGCAAAACCTTCAATATATTCGGCAGAGGATGGTGAAAGGGCATATTGATGATCTTTGTCTAAATGAATGTTCAGCAGATGCAGAGTCCTATTTTCACGTGACTGTGTTCAATGCCTGTCTTGACATAGTGATATCCCAGCTGACAGAGATTCACAGGTTTGAGGGCAACAGTGGACACTCTCAAATTTCTATAGCCTGAAAGGCCGTGCATTGCAACAGGTGAACTTTTTGAGCAAGCAAGCAATGTCATATTTACAAAGATGACATAACCTTGGCATTTCTGACACAACTCCTGTCATTCCGTGGGTGTTTAAAAGAAAATATTTAAGAAGTGAAAACAATCCAAGAACCAACCAAGATGTTGATCGTAGACGACAACTACATCGCAGCAAGCTTTGGGAGAAGTCTGTTTTATTGCTTTTCTTAACAATTCCAGCAACTGTGGCATCTGTGGAACAATCCTTTTCCAAAATGAAGCTTATTAAATCTTACCTGAGCTCAAAGGGACAGACCTGTTTATCTGGACTTGCTATGCTATCAATCGAGAATGCCCACGCCTGCCATCTGGATCTAAAGGATGAGTTTGCACAGCGAAAAGCCCGGAGAGTGCACCTATGATGTAAGTAGAACTTATTTATTATTTATTTGACTAATAATCAACCTACACACTTGTGTTTTGTGTTTATAAGGCTTATGCGCAGACATGAATAAGGTTGTCAATGTGCAGGTGCACTGTCACTGATTATGTTTTCATCTGTGTCAAGGTGCGTTGTCATCGACCGATTATGCTTTCATATGTGTCAAGGTGGGCTGTCACTGATTATGTTTTCATCTGTTATGGTGTTCCAACACCAGATTTTGTCAAGTATAGCACGGTGGTCTGTTTTCCTAGTAATCATTTTATTAAGGCATCAACTGTGCAGTGCATTTTGCTGTTGCTGGTCATTTTAAAGCTGCATGCTTTCATTTCTTTCATTCCCTACTGACATTAGGCTTTACTGATACAGGGCCACTGCTGGCTAATCTATGCTTTAATCAGCATGTGTAATGGCAGTGGCAGTACACTCAGAGAGAAAAGAGACTCACAAGCAACTTCTGTCAGGATCCTGGGGAAAGTATTGGGTCTAATTGTTGTGATTAAAGAAAACTACAAGACTTTGGGCTTTTTTTTTTTTTTTTTTTAGATGGAGGGACTCTGCTTTCCTTCAGCACCACCTGAGTGGAGCCTTCAGGTGCTGTCCAAGGTGCTGAAGTTGTAAAAGCACAGACACAAATATCTGAAACACAGGCACTGTAACTGTCACTGTGGGCCACTAGTGATAATGTATATTTATGAAATTCTTTCAAAATCATTCTGACTAAATCTCATACGAGAACGGGGCTGCTATTGTAACAGAACAATCTGTACCGAAGGGAGACAGGAGGAGGAGAAGCAGGAGGAAGGCAGGTCACAGACTGAATAGCAAGCAGAACATTATGATGCACTGTGATGGGCAGACCTGCTTTGACCATGTTGCATTGGGGCCCTGCATTGACTTGTTACGCCACTGTGTTGGAGACTAAAAGTTGTAGTAAACACCTGAACGTTTTTTTTTTGTTTTTTTTCTGTGTGAAAAGTTGGGCTATGGTGAAATTTGCAAGGCTTTGCAATATACAGAACATGTTTTTGGGTGATAAAATGCTGATTTTGCAGTGGGCTTTGTGATCACAAAATTGCTAACGCCTGGTAATTTTCTCTTAAACAAGTAATAATCATTGGCTCTAATTTTCTTGATGCCAAAGCCAGTCGACAAATTGTGTGTGCGCTCCAAGAGCATCTGATCTCTTCCCTCGTATCCTAGCAACCCCCTCCATTTCAAACGATACAGTAACATTCACACATCCTCCTACTCTGCAAGCCCACATACCTCTCTCTGCCCTCTGTCTCTGCTCTCTGCACCTGACCCAATCCCCAGGTGAGCAGCTACCTCCAATCTCTTACTAGACTTGTTCTTCACCTTAACCCCAACCCACTCATGATGACATTTTTTTCTACAGAGACACATATATAACATAAAACCTAATGCTCCTTACATTTTCTCCATCACTCCTCTCTAACTGTGTTCCATACTGGATTTATACGTATGTTGTATACACTTTGACACCTATTGTACAGTATGTTGGGTCGCTGTTCAGCTAGCACTCACTGCTCTCACACAAGTGTAACCTCCATTCTGAGACATTCATGCCTTAAAAATACATTACTTTCTTTCATGTTTTAGAGGAAGTTAGCAATCCTCTCCTTAAAGGACCAGTGTGTAAGATTTAGGTGGATCAATTGGCAGAAATATTGGCAGAAATGGAATATAACATTCATCAGTATGTTTTCATTAGTGTATAATCACCTGAAAATAAGAACTGTTGTGTTTTCGTTACCTTAGAATGAGCCCTTCATATCTACATAGGGAGTAGGTCCTCTTTCATGGAGCCCGCCATGTTGCACCGCCATGTTTCTATAGTAGCCCAGAACAGACAAACCAAAGGCTGCTCTAGAGAGAGCATTTCATTTTTCTGAGTTTTGCAGCCACCGTAGGTTCTCCTACATGCTTGGAAGAGGAGGAGGGGGTTATCAGTTGGTTGCAATCTGCAACCTCAACGCTAGATTCCACTAAATGGTCCTTTAATTTAGATGATGAAAGAGGCATGAAATATACAGATTTGTGAGAACTTCCCTATTGATTATTTACATTACTAACACACTAAACTCAACCATAAAACTTGTATACAAAGGGGTGAAGGTACAACCCCTTCTTGCTTTTCAACCAAAGTTCTTATTACTCACAGTGCATTCTGTCGTTGCCCCAAAATCAAGACAACTCTGCTGCTGATATGACTGAATACTAAACTATGCTCAAAAATGTTTAATGTAAATTATTCATTATTTTCTCAATGGCCAGCCAAGTAGCAATCTTCCTTCTATACTCTAAACATATTATCTTGTTTGCATTTAAAAGATACGTACAATAACTAAAACTTTCTGTCTCAAACTTTTCATGGAATATTGCTTTGCCAATAGTTCTCACTCAAAACATTTTGTTTATGCAAAATAATTGCATATTAACAACGTTTGAAAAGTAAAAAGTTAGTGAAATGTGGCTGCAGCTGCAGCAGCAGCATATGGGGCGTCATGTACACATGAGCCCTGACTGGGTTATGTGTGTTTCAAAATATCAAGCATATTTATATATTGCATATATTACTGCCACAAACTCCCCTATTGCCAAAATTGGCGGATCACCTTTCAAGGATTTTTTCTTGATCCATATACATCTGTGAGATCCCTACATCTCTTGAAGCCTGACCTAACTGCTGAAAACATTACAGAAACCCTTAATTATCAGAGAAAAAAAGCCAAGCCCAAGGAAGTACTGGTAACAGGCCTGAAACGCTCAAGGCAGGGGAACAATTAAGGTTAGAATCCTTGGCAAGATTCTTTATAACAAGGAAACCCTTATTGCCAAAACAGTAAAAACTCGGGGGCATCATACTCACATCACCTAACCCCTGATCTTATCCTGCAGAAAATAACACAAAGGACCTCTTGAAAAGAAGAAGAAGCTGGTTTCAGGGAGGGAGGAACTGCAGATGAAATTTCTCTTTTAAAATATTCCATTGGTATGGGATTCTTGGCATAAGAGCGAATGTCATCAAGACGTAGATTAGAGGTGTCAAGTTGTCTGCAATGGGTGGCTTATTATTAAATACATGTCAAATTTAAACAGAATGTGTGAGTTGCATTCTCTTTCCCAACCTATCATCACTATTGTGACTGACAGCAGAATAACACTTTCAAGCAGGAGATGCAGGAAAAAGACGAGCACATGCTAAGACTGAGGGGTGAATTCACAAAGAATGGATTGCAGCCGCTGATGGCACCATGAATTGTGCATCATTTACAACCACTATCTGCCCCGTCTCAAGGTCCGATTCACAAAAGATACTGCACTAATGATTTGACGGGGCAAACACACCCATATAGTTTTGCAGCTGAGTGTAATTTGCCCTTGTTTTGCGTCTGTTTGAGTGAGTGGACCGGTTTCCAGTGTTTCAGGCTTTTCTCCACATTTCAGCACACAGATTGGTCCATAATAAAAACTGCAGAGAGCACAAAAGCCTCAAATTGCATGTCTTTACTAAGCAGAAATGCATACACACAGAGTTCTCCACAATCACAAACCAACTTTCATTCATTTTGCTTATTTTACTTCTCTAGTATTTCGCATCTCTAACATAATCCACAGAATGTCAAATGTCAGAATACAGCTATTAATGTGACTCAGGCAGGTCTGCAACATGTTAGATTAATGTCTGAATCTTACAATAATGTTGTTCAGGTGTCACTGATTGTATCCTGGATTTCACAGAAACATCAGTACTGATGTTCTGTTTGTTGCCCACAGGTGGCTGTGTGTCACAGCTGGCTGCAGCATCACACAGCAATTGAGATGATGAGTGCGTCTCCAAACTGAGAAAGAGGCTGTGCGCTTTTACGCACGCGGCACAGCAGCAGTAACTTCATCAACACCGGATCGGTCAGGATCTGACAATAATTAACGCTCTGTGTTTTCTACACATCTAGACAGGTCAGCTGTTACACACAGATTCCAAGTTTATATAGTGGGATTGTTTGTAATAAAGCAGCCATTGTGGATGAATCCTGAGCTCCATCAGAGCTGTCAGAACATTTTTTTTAAGTAGCTGAAAGTCCGAGATAAGCCTATCACCCCATACCCACTTGACCCCCCCACACCCGTGTCTGACTGAAGATTTCGCCCTTGATATAATCAAGCTTGAAGATTTGAAGAGAGAGGGAGAGAGAGAGAGTGAGTGAGTGTGCTTCAGCTAGGCTACCACCAACTCTCTGAAGACGCTAATAATTTTACTCTAACTGTGTGAGGCTATTAGCGCTGGTCTTTGTGAATTGGACTGTTTTTGCATTAAGGCTCATTTGCATAGAAAGGGGCCGATTTTGTGCCAAATGCATGCATATTATCTAATTTACATATGTGCAAATAGCAAAGGAGCACCGAGACGCTATTTGTTTGGCAGCGCAGTTTGGGGTGCATTTCACCCTTTGCGGGTGCTTTGTGAATTACGCGGTTTCTTTTTGTCTCATTTGCTCAGGTTTAGCAGCCGCAAAAGCCACACAATCATTTCGTGAATTTGCCCCTCGGAGTTTGCTTATTTTGTCATCCTGCTCTTCACTGGACATTCTGATAAACAAAGTAAGGTCTCACTACAAACTCGTAAATCATCTCAAATGAATGGAGAAGATTAAGGACTTTCATGGAGCTGTGTCTCCAAGAAAGCAGAAAAATAGAAGCCAACGGCAATTGTATTCTCTTGTGAATACCTTATGTCTTTCATATGAATGAAGAAAACGAACTGTGTTATGCGTTATTACTTGTGAAATGAAGGAAATTAATTGAATTATATTCAAGTCATAAGGGTAATTGTTTCTGAGTCAATGACTGTTTCCGACAGTGAGGCAGACAAGCTGAAAGACACAAACAAGCTCCCAGCTGGAGAGATACATGCACAAATTCACAGAATAGAGCAAATTGCAAATGGTTATAATCAAATATATACCCTAGCAGTATTAAAAAACAGCCTGAGCTCCAGCTATCTCTGGGCTTTTATCTAATAGATTCTTATCAAAAACATAAACCAAATGAAATAATCTGGACCCCATTATCACTACCAGACATCTTGTGCACCTGTGTAGCAAGTTGACATTTTGACTTAACCACATATAAATACATGAAGACAGAAAAAGGAAAGGTTTTTATTATAACCTTTTTCCCTGAGGGAATAAAATACACAGTATACAATGCTGAGCCAAGGGCACAGCTCACATAAGAAAACTTTTGTCAATTACTGTGCCCGATCTGGGGCATTGAAGGTGTCACACAGTGTACATACAGGCACAGTATTTCCCTGCTTCACATTTAAATCTATGGTCAGACACAATGTTATGCCATAGGGAGGTTCTCTCATGTACATGAGTTTAACTGTAATGTCTGAAATGTAACCAAGTCCCTGCTCAGCGCAAAGCAAAGTTATGATATGAGACACTCAGTACTCAGCTACAGACAATAATCCATAAGCTTAAAGAAATTTACACAGAGTTAGGATCAAATGCATAGTGTTAAATGCACAGAGAACATAAGATCAAAGGAACGGGCTTTATGGAGGGCTATAATCAAATGTAAGGCTTATCACACATTTGCAGCACATTGATTTAAGTCATATGCTTATCAAGCACATACAGAAACACTATTAAATGCATAGACTCTTTCTAACATATTCTTGAGTTGGGGCTTTCACAAACACACTCTGAAATGTTCAGGTTTCTGATATATTGTATTTGAGCTTATCCATCTATGCAGACAGTCTGCTATCCAGTTAACAAGATGGAAATAAGTCAAAGGAAGCACTGCTAAGAGAGGATATAAGCAGCTCCTGTCATATAACAATTATACTTTAGTGAGTGTGTATTCTTATACATAGAGTATATCATCTGCACATGCAACTTTGCAAATCAAGCAATCATCTGTTTTTTTCTTCTTCTTTTTTAGCTCAAAATCCGATTACTTACTTCATTTTCTATTTAAGCATTTCTGGCTCCAACAAGCCACACGGGGAGAATGGCATAACCTGCTTATATTTTCTCCAGTGGTGATGGAATCTTTCAATAACTTCTGCAACCATCAAAGTGCTGAAATTAACCCTGCTGGGACACTTAACACCCCCTGATGACTGGAGATACCTTCAAGCTTGGTCTAGGCATGGCCAACATAAATGGCCACAGAAGTGTAATTGGTAAAATGAGGACCTGAATTGCTGTCTTACATGTCAAAGAGGCAAACATTCGGTTCTGCTAAGGATGTCCTGTTGCTAGTTTTTTTTTTCCTGCTTCCTAAATTATGCATGGCATGCCTCAATGCTCAACCTCCAGCAATTGTTTGGGGATATGGGGCTATATCTTTGTGTAGGTCCAGTGGTGAAGTGGCATTTTTCTGAGGTGCAGTGAGGCTATTCTCTTGCCTGCACCCATTTTTGATTTTGGTGAACCATGATGTGCTGTTTCAGGAGGAAAGGCACAGTGCAGAAGTGTCACTGGCCATCCAGAGATGTATTGCAATTTTGGTGTCAAGTTTCAATGTATTTTTTTTATAATAACAAGTTAATAAAAATATAATGATCTATTGTAGCATCTTCAGCATCACATTTTTAATTGCAGAAAAGTTTACCTGTGGCAGAAATGAAGAATATGAATCATGGTTGTTTTTTTTATTAGTGTCAGATGAGTTTCACCATGGTGTAACTGGAAAAAAAACTAAAAATGTATATATACTATGTACAAGAGTATATATAACAGTATATTATTACATAAAACAGTATACGCTACTATGTTGTGGATCTCTGTGGCCCCAAATAAATAAGGTACAGAACATGAACTGAATTGATATATGCAGCTCCTGTAACCGAAGAGTGGTTCAAAGTGCTCTACATTACATTCACCCACACACACACACTCATTCATATGGCAACGGAGCTGAAGCTGCCGTGCAAGGTGTTGACCTGCTCTACCACCTAAGCTACTGTCACCCTACATACAAGTGCATCATTACTCATGAAAAACATGGTGACTTCCAGCATTCAGTATGTCAATAAATGTGAATTCAACTTACAAGAGACATTATCTTCCCTATTTTGACTTCTGCATATGTGCACTTGGAACTCTGCGTATTTTATACATAAACAATAAGCAAGGGTGCTTCGAACTCTCCACTCCATTACAGAACTGTCAGTACATCATGATAGGAGAGCACTGCATGTAAAGTGGATAAAGGATATGATGTGATTGGCCACAGCCCCTGAACAACCCCTACACACACCTATTATGTATGAACATTGATTCTCCTTAATCCAAACCCACTTCCATGTGCACATCAGTGCGCTGCATGCCCTAAGCCATAAAAATACCAAAATTGTGTTGCCACTCCCTCTTCATACTGCATTCTTGACACCATGTAATATGTTTTGACAACGCAAGAAACATTTCAAATGTTAGACTTGTTTCTTCTAGAGACTTCTACATGTCAGATAATCTAATACATGACGCCTTGCTCACTTGTCTTAAATAGTAGACTGTGGCACGGCTCCTGCTTGTACATATAGAAGTTTATTGGCAAATTCTGCCGTCATGTCAAGGGGCCATATTACCCTACTGTTGCTTCTGCATGCTAATGTGACACTTACAAAAAGGGGAAATGGCATTTTAAGGCTAATGCCTGTTTCTTTTCATTTTGATTAATGCGTCAGTTAATTAGATTGTATCGTGGTCTTGCCCCAGTGTAATACCACTGGAATGGCTCTAGTAATGACTGAGCACTTTTTCAATGAAGCATCCTTTATTGGACATCAGTCAATAAAGAGTATACAGTATATATATACACACACACACACACACACACACACACACACACACACACACACATATATATATGGTCTGTCAAAGTTAAAGGTTTAAAAAAAGCACATCAACTATGTTTCTATCTTTATCTCAGAAGATACTCAGCCTGTCTCAGAGAGCTCTGGGGCTTCTTTATTGGTGAGGGACTTTGTTGCTCAAAAGTGAGCCTTACAAGCAGCACTTACTCCCAGTTTGTAAGCCTATGGTATGCAAAAGGGAATGTAAGCACTGCCTGAAATGCTGAGTTCAAGGTAAGACAGTCCCATAAATATGCTGCAGCAGATGAGAGAGAAAAATACATTTTTTTTAATAATAACATAATTTGCTATCTTTATACTGGCAGATTCTGTATTAAACATACCACTTGACAGCTAAATGTGCCTGTGCTAAAAGTGCTGTCAGTCAACAGAAGTCTGTCAAACATAATTTAACACTGACAAAGACTGAACACAAGGTGCCAAAAGTACTGCCTCAATTTCAAGGTAATTAGCAAATGTGGTAAATATTTTTGCACTGAGTCTCTGTACAGTGTTAGGTTTTAAACACTCACTAAAATGTGGTAAGCGTTTCAGTTCAATTCACTTTATGAATTACATGGGCTTAAATGGACCCTTTTTGCAGCACACTAAGAAAGAAGCAGAAAACTGCTGTTTTACAGTAGCAGCCTGTTTTGTGGTAGAATTTCTTCCCCCTGGTGAGTCTCCATTTAACATGAATTTTGTAAATGTAGGATTGCTTGTGTTCTGAATATATCTTGCTGGAGTGCTGAGGTTAAAAACAGTAACAGTATGGCTTCTGTGTTTTGACAGACACATATGCACACGCAAACACACAAACATTAAACAAATAGGCTTGAAAGGTGGGGTGATCTCAATTTGACAATATGAGATGCGTACTTCTATGATTACACTAGAAACATACACAAATGTATTTTTCAGTACGCAACAGTGAATGCAGCTGCAGTGGATGCATATTGTTTGAACTGAAGTGGAAGCTGGACAATCGTCCTACTGTAGGATGCCCTGGAGCTCAAACTGTGCAGCCATGGAAATATCAATGTGCTGGGCAAAAGAAGCCTTAGATGCAAACCCACTCCAGCTGTGCCACCGAACCTCTCAACAGCTGGAACCCAACACATGAGCCTTGGCAGGGATGTTTCATTCCAAATCTGCTGTGTTATGAGTACAGGAAGAGCTGGGATTGTTTGTGAATGCATGGATTATAAATTACAATAAAAAACAACAAAAAAAATTAAAACAAAGAAAAACTAGGGTTTGAACACTGACAACTATTGATCTTTGGTCTGTGAACTAAGAGAATGCTACAGATGCATTTATCGAGTAATGATCTGATCAGGGCACTGTGATCAGGACACTTTTTCTATGCTGTGAACATGTCTTCAAAGGGGAAAAAATAGCATTTCACAATTGTTTGTTGATAGCTAACTGTTCATTAGATTGTACCACTGTAACCTCCCTTAACAAAAGGAGATAAAGTTAGAAATAAAAATGAATTTTTTTTCTATTGGTTGACAAACTGATTTCATAAGTGTTTGCTTTAAAAAGACCCATATCCAAAACATGAGCTAGATACATGCAAACCCATGAAAAATAAATGTGTGGATGTGTTACACCAAGTGCTCTTTGTAATGGCATTGGGAGTAAGTGCAAAAATGTTACAAGGTTACAATAACTGTTTAAATGATCTTACTCTTTTGCTATTTTACAAATGTGTTATTATAACCTTGTTAGCTCTTTGTGAACAGTTCATTAATAAACACAACAGGAGAATCACACAACTATGCATAAAAAATATTTGCCGTAACATCTTACCACGACAATGTAGAGCTAATAAAAAACAAGCATGGTCTCTGCTTGGCAATGTGATCAACTTTGTTACAACAAGCTGCAAATTCTTGGCCAGTGACACAGTATAATCAGTTTAATAGTCTAAGAAGGCTGCCAGTTATTTTGACCTCAAGACAGCAGAGCCCACAATAATTCTTGTGGCAAATAATTAGTTTTATCACACAATGACATGGGTCACCCGTAAGGGCTTGATTATAACAAGAGAACAATATAAGAAAATGTGCGGTTCAGTGGAGCTCTCAAAGGGGATTGCTTCTTCATATCTTGTCAAATTCCAGATGACATTTCATATGACTGCAAACCAGAAACAATCCTTCCCTGTTTGAGCCGCTGTAGCTTCTGAGAGTCATTATGTTGAGGGCTGAAATTCCACACTGCAACGCATTTAGTCTTCATTCTAAGTGTATTGTTTCTACAGACACTTAGCAGAAAGGAAGAGACAGAAATCAATGCGAGTAAAATATGTAAATATTACATAAATATGTAAGAAAAATATTGATATTGTATGAAGGCATTAAAAGCAGCCTTGTTTGCAATTAATCTTTACCTCTAACTGATTGGCAGTATTTATTTGAGGTTGTATAATTCATCACACTTTCCATTACCCGTGGCGAGCTGTTCTCTTAATGGTACTACATATTGTGCCTGCCCAAAGGAAATGGTGTGGCAAACATGCACATTTTGCTTTTTTTTTATTCTGACTCCAATCTGTATGGTATTGACCATATGTTGAATAATATAGCCTACTATTTATTATTCCAATTACATTCAGTACACAGTATTTTTTAGCTCTGCCTGATGGATTTGCACCCATCTAATGTGTGCAGTGTACTGCTGCTTAACAGACTAAGAATTTGCATTATAATGATTTAGAACACCAATGCATTTTTAATGCTCATAAACAAGAGTGTGTACTGTGGCTTTTCTCACAGAATATGTTTACTTCGCATTTAACTATTTGTATGGTCGTGACATTTGCAGCAACTCCTTGGTATGAAATTGTTCTTGCTTATATGAGACTAATCGTGATGAAAATGCGTCTTTACAGAAACACAAAGACATACATTTATCTTGAATTTAAGGCGTCTCAATGGTGAGCGGCAGTGTTAAAATTACATAGACTCCAGTCATAGCCGTGGAGACACTGTGATGTGGATGTAAGCTTGCCTGTAAGAGAAACATCTCATTAATAGTGTCTCTTATCATAGAGTAGGAGACCTGATGTTTTGATACTGATCAGCTCTCAAAAAAACTTAAGAGAGTTACGCTTGTCACCGCTGGGTTTTAGCAGTTTTTAAATTACACTGAAGAGCTCAAGGGGAACTCTACAGTATTCATTCATTCATTCATTCCTCCGGGCATCACACAATATCTCAGATACCACGGAGTGAATTTTTACAAAACTTAGGGAAATGATGCGTGTCAACACTGCATCTGAGAATTTTTAGATGCAGACTGATTGGCCCAATAGTGGTGCTACGCCTTTCATTCGATTTTCCATGTATTAACAACCTGTCACTGAAGTACATTTCTAAAGACAGCACAAGGAAGTACAGAGCATGCATTCCTCCTGCTATTAATTTGTGTGCTACATCGTACATCAATATTCAGAACATAATATTCATACTATACAACAGAGTCATATCCTAATCCTATTACTTTAGTAGCACTGTGCAAACATACAATGTCCTGCTATCAACATTCAGTCCCTATGTTAGTCTGTCTGCAGGTGGTAGCTTAATAAAAATACTTCTAGAAATCCGGATTGTGTAAATTACATCTTCATGTAAGAATGCACATTTGCTATCCAATGCATTTTTCTTAATGTTTGCATGTTGCTGCTTGATATCACTGTAAAGTACACCTGCAGAGCATTAGAACTCTGATATTGTATGTCAGGCAGTGAGGCAACCTCACTTACACAATGCATCCACAACAAATGCAAGATAGTGAGACAAGTCTCTTAAGGTATTAGGGTGGCCCTAAGCCTTTATCTTATCAAGTCTCACTCCAATACACATGGGGATGGGGGGCGGGGACAAAAGGAAGCCAAGCAATTAATTGTCTTCTCTGCTTGGCATCTCATTTCAACACCCCAGAAGGTCTATTACAGGAGCAAGACAGTCATTAAACCTCAACAATAATCACTGCTGAGCTATGCCTTCATCCTTCGTGCTACAGTGTTTCCTGCTTAATGGCACTTGGCTATGACAATTCCACTCAATAGCAATAAAATTTTGATACATGCAAGGCAATTTATGGTATTTAAATGCCATGTTAGTCACATCAGTGACATGAAACAGAAGCAGGGAGGTAATTATTGTGTGCTAGAATCAGTCTATCTATTAAATGGACTAAATAATCCACTAAAAAATGACTACATAATGGAATGCAGCAGGACCTCTTCACATGCAAAAACTTCCAATACTTCTCAAGCAATAGAGCGCAAAAGAGAATATGTGAAGGTAATAGTGGAAGGCAGAGAAGTGAAAGAGCATTGCAGGGAGTACAAAAGAAAAGTAAAAAATGTAGGGCAGAGGAAACTAAGGCTGAAAAAGAACTCGGTAGGTGAGAATGAAGAAGATAGGGTTGAGGGCGCTCAAGAAGAAAATGGTGGGGGAATAGGGAAGAGACTGAGGGTGAGAAAGGAGTTTGAGAGGCATAAAACTGGCAGTTGGGGGAGAGGAGATGGTTCATTTGTCACTGTCAGATCAGTTTGTTTCTCCTTCATAACTGCAAGGACGAGATCTGGCCCACAACCCAGCCCCCGATCCTCCCCGTTCTTAAGCCAAACACCCATCACCATCTATCCTCCAACCTCTGCCAGCACCTGCCCTCTCTCCTATCGCTGGAGATGAGGATGCAACCCATGCTACAGTGCACACTGTACACACACAATTTTGTCTGCCTGCATGGACATGCTCACTGAGCTTAATCAAATCTATGTCCCAGTAACAGTAGCAACATATAGCCTGGAGTAAAATTATCTATCCAAAGGCTTGTCTGAATGATATTAGCATTTCTTTCAGGAGCTAAATTAATATGTAATGAGGCATACCCATGCAACTGTATTCTTTTACAAAGCTCAAGTTTGATTTCGACTGAATATCATACAAACAAAGTATAGCTGGTTATAGCTCAGTTTGTCCGTAGCCCCTCTTTCTTCTCTATATGTACCTCCTGCAATGAAGCAGCATGCTGATATGGCACTCCTGAATGTATCACAGGCAGTATTCCACAAACTTTTATTGGCTGAGTGTCTACCCCAACCTGGGCCCTGTAATGAGTGCTATGGTGGTGCTTCCTCAGAGAAAATCTCTCAGCTGGAGGTTAAAAAACACTTTCTTTGGCTCAGGAAGCGTGGTGTAGTTGGCAATCATTTTGCATGTTCAGTCCCCAGTGGGTAATGTGTCTACGCATCCTTCACCAGGTGTAATTAACCTGAATTGTCTGCAGTATGTAGGTAAGTCTGTAATTACTGCATCTAACTGTGAAATGTTTCTGCTGCTTATGCAGTTATCTGACAAGCAATCCAGTTTCCAAATAATAAGAATGGTCATAACTCTTTCCATAAGGATACTATTTCTTACTTTGGAGTCTCTTTTCTTTCACTAGTTCTCTTGCCTTCTGACTGCAGAGCTATTCAGTTCTTTCTTCCCTGCTGCAGTATCTGCTTATTTCCTTTATTTGTTAATATTTTCATCATTCATACACATAGTTTGACATTTATTTCTATCACAGATGATTTATTCATCTCTTTTCATCTTTTATTTTCCAACTAAACCACATTTCTCTGTGTATTTTAACATTCTTGAATAGACCAAATGAATGTTTAAATCCCTGCAGCTACAGCATATGTTACAATCCCAAAGTCCATGTCCATGAGAGCATATTAAAGATTTAAAGGAATATGTGACATTTTGAGACATTTGCCTTTTAATCAAGAGTTAGATGAGAAGATCAATCTTATTTTGTTCTCTGTGTGTTCATTACTGAGATAGATTTGAATAGTTATTAACCAATGACATGACACATCTGAAGGACACTACGAGGGCAACAGTGGAGGTGTTTACTTGTGCCATGCTAAGACAACAAAAAGGTGAATTGTTTGACTTTTTGTTTTGGACTGTTTGACAGTTTGGGGAACTTTGCCATCATTTGTACCCATACAATGAAACCTGACCTGCCAACATCAAGAGAAGAGCAGGTTGGCCAATGCCAGAAGAAGCCGACAAGCTAGACAGCCATCACCTCCAGACTCACAGGAGGATGCCCTGTCGTGTGTAGTCCTAGGGCTACAGGCAAGTCAAACCTATTGCCCCCAGGCCATTGAAATAGAACACACTCACCAGGAACAAATAGGAATATTCTCACTTGAATGCAACACACAGGTTGCAGGCGTGTTAGGAGGAAGGTAGACGGTGTTTTCAAATTTGCCCTAATAGCCCAATGATAAAATATCTTCCTGTCAAAAGTTGAAAAAAAGAAAAATAAAGGAAAGAAAATGCCTGCCAAAAACTATTTTGTATCCTGTTAACTAGCAAGCAATCTAGTCAGATGGTTTGTCCAGTCACCAGACCCTGCTGTTGTTGGTCATCTATTTTCCTGCTTCCCATCTTTGTACTAGGCTATGGTAACACATCATGAAGCTTCCGTAAACAGCTAAACAAACATCCTAAAACATCTACCCACTGCTTAAAGGCTTTTACAGGTGAGCAGCTGCAGTATCTTAGCACGTTCACAGGGGCTGCTCTGGCAGTTCTTACAAGTTAAAAAGTAATAACAATGTACTCAATGAGATTTGGACTACTGTAAAATGAACTGAGTCTAATCGCATAATAGCTGTCATAAGTGTAAGATCTGTCAAAACGTTCTCCAGTTAAATGAAAATTTGACAAAAATCGTAATTGTCTTGTGTAACCTTGTGATTTAAAATTTTAAGCACTTCAAAATTAAAGAGATTTTTTTCCTTTTGACAATTTTCTCTTTCTCTTTTCTCCCTTCAGTTAAAACGCATAAGGTCATATTACTGTAGCCCCATTCATTTGGCTTTCACTAGCTTACAATGAATTTCAAAATCATATTGACAACCCTGAGATACTCATCTTTTTGGATTAGATGTTAGTATAAAGTCAAACTTGTCATCACCCTTTTCATCAAGCCATTACACATTAATCTTACTTATTACTTTTTACTTATTTTACCAAGGCAACACACTTGGGCTAGGACAACATCAGTGCTGCTCTCTAACATTAACATCAGTAAGCTTTTGACCAGTTAATTATGTACTACATGTTACAAGACACATAAAAGGGACAGTGTTGCAGATTCAGCTTACATTGTTCTTCCTGCTGACATAGTTTGAATTTACATAATTTATTTTAAGTGAAATATTTATTCAATTAAAAAGGTTCAGCAGTCATACTATTTGTCTGCAAATGACACCATAAGCAACATTATGAGTGAGAAGAGTAAAGAGTGCATAAGCACTTGTAATATGCAAAAAGGAAATTGCTTTGTGGAACACTTTAAGCAACATGATTTAAGTGGGGGTTTTTTTCTTGCGAAGTTGATTTAAATTTTTCTGGATTTAATTTAAAAATGTTCATATAAATACCAGTATATATTTAATTATTATATAATAATCACAGGATTATGAATGGCTTTCTGTGCCATGTAACTTTTTATGGGCAAAATTAATGAAAAATAAAATATCTTGGTCCCCCCGCATATGGAGCATAATCCTATATGGTGCAGCTCCATTCAGAGTTGTCACACAATTCAGTCACACAATTTAAAACTAAAGCAATATAAGTACATTACAGTACACTGACCTTTTGGGTAAAGTACATACATTCGTTTCAAAGAATGTATTTATTTTCATGTGTCCAACTATCATAAATACTTTGTAAACATTTAAGTTACAGCAATAAAACAAAAACAAAACATAATTATAAGTGAGGATTTAAAAAAAAAAAATCTATTAGTCTCTCACTCACTGCTGTTAAGCTGAAAAAAAAGCATGGAACACATGTATTTAACCATGATGCCACAACAGTTTATCACAAAGAAATGTTTCTGCAAAGCTAATTAAAAGCCAAAACTTCAAACTGTATGGCAAACAGTTGGTTTGATGAGAATATGTGGATGTGACACATTGTATTGCTTTAAAACTTGGTATCAACATTTGTAGCTGGCATGACAATGTTTATTAAATGTTATGAAAATCTCCCAAAATACCAAATGGTAGATGGGATGTAACAATCTTTTTATAACCTTTTTCTAACAGAAATGCACCAGAAATAGCAATTTATGGTCAAGTCAGGGATTCACCTTTGACTTGATGTAGGATTTAGAATTTCAAACTCGCTATGAAAACTGTGTCTGCCTCTGGAAGATTTGGGTCAGGCTCATCAAACGTAATAAGCAGCGCTCTAATCACATGAGAGGCTGTATGCTGAAACCTCACAGCTGTATGCAATTGTTCCAATTGAAGGAATGTGAAAAAACTGCCATTTGCTGAGGAGCATGTTCAGGCAGTTACAAAAGACTGAGCGAAATGAGATCTGTTTTAGCTCAATAAAACTTATGCGAATATACATTTATTATTAAAAAAGGTGTGTTAAGCATTCTGGCTTGCTGACCAGAAACATCATGTGATAACTGTATAATTAAAACAGCTGTCACCAAATATCACTGATTTTGGGGACAATTACGACGCTACTTAGATATGACTATCACACTTCAATTTCTGAAACTGTCGCAACCATGTAGAAAAAATGCTTGACACATGAACCAATGCTTTTTGTGTAACAATCTCTGACACATGGCCCTGAATAAAGATAAAACACGGTATTTCAATGACAAATCAAATAAGTTTTACACCATCTGTAACTGAGCACCTTTGTGGCTGACTGGCCTTAAAGGTGTCTGTGGGCCAGAGCACTTCCCTAATGGACCTTAATGGGTTTTATGGTGCACTGCAGGCTTCTAATGGGGTAGTATGTCTGATGGGATGCTGCTCTCTGGCCCTCCTGGGCCTTGTCTAGGTTCCTAATGTGACCTGAAGAGAAGAATACATAATGTATCACTGTTCCTCCAAGTAAGTGGTTAAAACCTGGAGTTTAAGAAAGTGGAGAATATTGGGGGGTAAAAACAGGGAAATGCAAGGTTATGAGAATGTGTTAGAGCAAAAGACACGAGAAGAGAAGCCCAGGAGTTAAAGCAGCGGGAGAAAAAATACCATGGCATATTATTGAGGGACACTTTGGTGCTAAGCTGCTTATTGATAAAAGCACTAATCTGCCTGGCAGAAGGTAAGGAGGCTGGGATGTGTGGTGATATAATATCTCAGCTAAAGGCAATGCCATCAGGGAGCTGAGCCTCCACACAGCTTTACCTAAAGGAGTTACTCATTTTATTTTATTTTATTTTTTACATAAAAGAGGGAATTTGACCATGTGCCACTCGCAGAAAGCATATGAGCCTGTGGAAAAATAAGAAGAGATTATTGTGAACCTCTGGCTTTTCATCAGACATTTCATCAGACGTGATCGATAAGGAGAGACCATCACTTTTTAATACGTATCACTAGCATCACTTTAATTATTTTCCCTCTACATCAATGAGCAAGTCAGCAGTGCTAGGCATTTTGATGACATCAAGAAGGCTGATGGTTGGCAGTCAGGGCTAGCTGCACAGAAAGTTCAGTTACAATTGCCAAGTCTATTTGCCCTTAAATCAATAAATAGTTACATTATTTAAAAATATTAAATGCATAATTACTACGTCAAAGCTGACATGAAGCATGAAACAGTATTCATGAAAAGCACCACTAACTGTTCAAATTTTGGTTTGGAGGTTTTGACTTGTCATGTTGCACCAGTCTAGGTGGGTAATGCCAATAAAATCTGTTCAAAACAACAGGCTGGAAACAGGAAATAACAAGTTTCATACTATGTTAGTATTTTTTTGCACCAAAATCAAAAGGCTAAGCCCACTGGACTCACACTTTGTTGCCACATTTTCCAAGTTTTATAATCTCTTCCTAAAAAAAAAAAGAAAACATCCCTTGCCACTGCAGAGAACAATGTGTGGAATGTTCCAGACTTCAGCTTTTTACAGGTTACTTGTTGAAATGGCTCTCCAAATAGCATTAGACAAAAACAATAATTATGCATTAAATACCTTGGGCATAAGTTTGCATATGGACAGTACAGACCTACCAATATTTTTGAAGGACAGAATTGTCCCTACCAATATTTGAGCAAACTCATTTGCATTATTTTTGGAGTGAAGTCATATTAGATAGCATTTGATTGACTGAAAGGGAGGGGGGCTATCTGAAGGCTCACATCAAGTGCAAATATTGTACTCACTGCCAGACACGGAGGAGGCAAGAACTGATCAGTGTGCTGACAACGGTAATCAGGTTATCAGGGCTGTCAGTCCATACCTCAAGCATGGGCGAAAATGTAGTCTCTCTCTCATAGACTTACTCCCCTTCCTCTATTGCCTGCACTGGACACAACACATAACATAATTTTGTCCATGCCAAGACATTTTGTACTTTGTAGATATCATGCCAGATGCCACCAAAAAAGAGAAGGGACATCAGGAGCTTTTTCATCATCCAGACTGTAATAGAGTAATAGAGAGTAACAGGTAGTGAACTAACTACTCAGTAGCCACGTTGATTTAAAACGAAAACCTGTTAGTTTCCTAGCATCACAAGCCTTTCCACTGTGGAAAATAATGTCAACTGATGTTAGTTAAACATGTTAGCTAGCGTTAACTAGCAAGCTAACTCTACATTCTGTCATCTGTAGGCTAGCACTCAGGTTTCTAGCAGGAGTAAACATAAAATGGATGGGTATATAAAAATATTAATAATTTCAGTCTAGAAATCCCATGAAAATGTCACCATTAATTAATTATTTTGTATGCAGGAAATGCAGCAGCAGGCTAGAGAAGTAGAGCAGGCTGATGAGGAATCGTGCATCTTCAGGGTTTCAGGTGAGGTCCTAATTATGAATTATAGAGAGGCATCAGCATAAAGTTAGTCTTAGGATGTTCAATAAATATAACCTTTCAAAGTTAACATATTTGGTCATGAGTTTATTTTGGGGGAAAAAAAAAAATCATCAAACCAAGTTGGTTTCATAACATCCTGTTCAGTCAATATTTAAAGTTGTCCTCAAAGATAAATAGGACCCAAAGCTTAACCATATGTATGTATGTAACTTGTTCATCAATGCATCAATTTATTACACATAAGAAACTCAAAAATCAGGTAAAGATGCTGTAGGGCAGATTGAGGGAGAAGCAGGTGGGCCTTCAGGGCTTCAGATGAGGTCTTAAAATGATACCGCAATTAAATATATGCTGTTACAGATTAATTGTACATTACCAACATACATGTAATGTAACCATAGACTATCTATTCTGATGTTAACTTAGTTGTAAGTTATTATAACACAGGATGCAAAATAATGATTGTTAATTGCTAATGTTGATTTGTTTTCCCTTTAGGAGACAGTCAGTGTGAGTGAGGATGATTCTGAAGCAAGTCAGTGTAGCAGTGTCATGGACATGGGGAGTAAGCCATACCAGCCTGATCTAAAATTCACAGAGGTACAGCAACTTCCAAACAAGATGTTGCAGTTTGACTGGTACAGTCAGTATCCATGGCTCCACTATAGTCTAACACTGAAAAAGGTTCTTTGTTTTGAGTGTGTCAAAGCATACACCATAAAAAAGACTACTTTGGAAAAAAATAATGACCCTGCCTTCTGAACAAAGGGTTTCAATAATTGGAAGAATGCCACAGGTAGCTTTAGTCGCCACCAAGCCAGCAAACCACACCATCATGCAGTTACAATTAATGCACAGGAGCAAACTCCAGTTCCCACACAAATATCAAGTGCATGGGCTAAAATGCAGGAAGAGGCGAGGCACTGTCTGGAGGAAATAATGGGTGCTGTAAGGTATCTGACTAGGTGGAGAGTAGTATTTTGAGGACATGAGGCAAATGAAGGCAATTTCTACCAACTTTTGAAGTTACTTGCAAATGATGACCCTGTTCTTTCCTCTTGGCTCACCTGTTGCCATGATTATGTCAGTCTACAGTGCCACAATGAATACTTAACCTTGCTTGGTAACACAATTATCAGAGGCATTGCAGCAACAATCAGGTCCTTACCAGTGGTACAGCTGTCAGTAATAATGGATGGCACTCAGGATATACTGGGAAAAGAGCAAATTTTCATATGTTTTAGATATGTTGACCAAGACCTGGTGCCACACAAAGTCTTTGTGGGATTGTATGAGGTGCCAGGGACAACCGGTGAGCAGATAGCCAAAATAGCTATTGATGTGCTCCTCAGATTGAATATTCCATCAGGCTTATGAGGTCAGACGTATGATGGTGCTGTTAATATGGCAGGGAACTGCTCAGGGGCACAGGCAGGGTTGAAGAGAGGCCAGCCTTTGACTCTGTATGTGTATTGTGGTGCACATTGTGTAAATCTTATAACACAATGTGCTTGCAGTAAGTAAGTAACTTTATTTATATGGCACCTTTCAAGAGCTGATGTCACAAAGTGCTTCACAGGGGGAATGAAGCATAAACATACATACAGACATAAAACACAATTAAAAACAGAATTAATATGAAATAGCTAAATGATAAAAGGCGTCAATAAAGGGGTCTTGAGCTGTTTTTAAAGGTGTCCACAGATGTTAAATCCAATGGTAGAGAGCTCAAAAGTTTAGGAGCCACAACCTCAAAAGCACAGTCTCCTTTAGTCTAGTTCTAGGAACAACCAGCAAACCCTGATCAGAAGACCTTACAGATTGCTGGTGACATAGGGCTGCAGTAGATCTCTATGTAGGCATATGCCTGACCATGCAGAGCTCCACAGGTTATCACAGATCTTTGATTTGGATTGTGATGGGGAGCCAGTGAACAGCAATCAGAATCAGTGTCACATGAGACCCTTTGGGGGACCTGGTCATGAGTTTAGCAGCAGCATTTTGGACCACTTGTAAACGATCCAGGGCTGTTTTGCTGAGGCAGGTGAAAAGGGAGTGACAACAGTCAAGATGGGACAATATACAAACATGAATTAACATTTCCATCTCCGCTTGAGACACAATGGGCCTGAACTTTACAATGTTTCTCAGCTGGAAAAAAAACAATAGAGAATCAGACACTTGACATGTTTGTCCAGAGTCAAAGCCTGGTCCATAATGACACATAGATTTCATATGAAGGATTTAACTGACAAGGTAATAGACCCAAGACCATCCCTTATCTTAGGGACAACACTAGAAGGGACAGAAATAAGGATTTCAGTTTTTTCTGCATTAAGCTGTAAGAAATTATCAGCCATTCGGTTTTTTAAAGCCTTTAGGCAGTTATGCAGTTATCTAAATTCATTACAATTCAGTCATGTTTTGAGTTTTAAATGACACATATAATGGAATATCATCTGCATAGCAGTGATAGGAGATAACTTTAAAGTGCCTTATTATCTGTCCAAGGGGAAGCATATACATGACAGACTACGACCAAGGACTGAACCTTGGGGCACCACCATACAGACTTTCAGATAAAAAGCAAGGCTGCAAACAGAAACTGTGAAATTCCTTTCAGAGAGGTAGGAGGAGAACCACTGCAAGGCTGACCCAGGGATACCCACCCACTACTTGAGGACATCAACCAAAACACAGTGGTCCACAGTATCAAAAGCTGCACTGAGATCCAACAACATCAACACCGAACATTCTCCTGTATGAAGATATCATTCAAAACACTGAGAAGAGCTGTTTCTGTTGAGTGCCACCGGCAGAAGCCAAAGATTTTATGCTCATCTATTGCAGCTGCTGCTCAGCCACCACTTTTTCTAAACTCTTGGCTACAAAGGGCAACTTGGAGATGGGACTGTAATTATGGGCAGAGATGGATCAAGATTTGATTTTTTGAGAAGTGGCTAAATAACAGCTTGTTTGAACTGAGCAGGTACACGACCAGATAAGAGTTGCTGATTATGGAGAGCACAGCAGGACCAACAGAGCCAATGACATTTTTAAACAGAGATGTTGGTAAGATGTCAACAGGCAAGAGGAAGTTTTCATACAGTTAACCAAGTGCCTCTCTGCAGTGCCTCTCCCTTAGCATGTGACACATTGCAGTGGGTCCATGAACGTGGAATTCTTAGCAAGCAATCAGGGAAAATCAAGGGACTATTGACTGGACAGACAATATCAGAAGGTAACCCAACACAGTGAAACCTGTGTGTCTGAATAGGTGGATAGTGCGTTGACAAGTTGTTGATACAGTTCTTAGTCAGTATGAGGCTATGTTGTCCAGTTTGGAGGAAATGGCCTCTGGGGTAGGGGGTGGGTTGTTGTTTCCCTACCAATGTTGAGACCAAACCTACACCCTTGTTAAATACTGAAAGGTTTACTACTACCTCCTGTACATAGTCTTAGTCCAATATCTACACCTGTCACATAGGCTGGGCCAACCAGTCTTAGAGGGCCAACACTGATCATTCAGTCTAATGCCTTGATTCCCCCGGGCACTGCTGTGTCACATTCCAGCTGCAACGCAGTTTTGTTCCGACCTTCGCATGGCATCATACCCCACCTGAAGTGTTTCAGAAGCAGGGCACTGCCTGTACCTTGTGAGGCAGCTGGATTCACCAGAACATGAGATCATGTAAGAATTGCAAGATCACACAGGAATTGCGAGATCACGCACTAATCTGTGTAACAACCATGGATGTATAAAGAGAACAACAAACAAAAGGTTACTTTGCCTATCTGACGTCTATTTGGTCATTTTTCCTTGATTTTTGTGCTCCTACCATGTCATATAAAATCTTGTGATTTTCCACTTCCAAGATGAACCTCTTGTTGTCCATGGTGTCAAATATCCTCTGAGATCCTCTGACCAGTTGACTTCTGGCCTGGTGCCACCAGTTATGACGTAATGTTGATGTAGTGATGTGATATACGATCAAGAGTCCGCACAGGGTGTTTTATTTTGACAACTGACCGGATGCTCTATGCCGTTCCTGTGCTTGACTTCCTGCCCAGCTCAATCTGCTCTGTGCAGCTTGACTCAGCTTTCATCAAAAAAAAGACTAGGTGCGTATTTTTAGTGGAGCAGAGCAGAGAGCTACTTCTGGGACACTTCTGTAACATGCTGCTGCATGTCTGCTGGAATTACAAGCATTGACTAGAGTGGCTGTGTTAAAATAAAGTAGCATGACACCAGATTACATGTCATGACCCCTGTCAGACTGCATGTACTGTACATATGTGTTGGACGTTGGTTTAGTGGTGATTTAGTGGTGCATGCTGTTCTCTAATTAGTTTATTGTGAAAAAACATTGTTGAAATGAGTCTTATATTATGTACCATAATTCTAATAGGCTAGAGGCTTGGGTAGAGAGCATTAGACTACTTCAGACAGCCAATCACTATAAGATATGTACTTTGATGAAAACTATTGCGTCAAATGCTTTGTGTGTTTTATTCCGGAGTGTTTATAGATAATTTCACGACAACTGCGATCAGCTCCGGCAGCCGCGTTGGAGCCAGAACGTGACAGTGGAACCAAGCCGTAAGAGTGAGGTGCAAATCAAATCAATCATTATGTCCTAGTTCAAGAAATGATTCTCTCATTAGGGCAAGCCTGCTAATTGAAGTCATTTGCCTCTCTGCTGTCTCTCTTGCCCTCACCATGTTGATTATCCCTCTAGTTAAAGGCTTTTTTTTTCTTTTTTTTTTCATTCTTCATTTTCAGGTTTTTTTTTCCGAAGATAAAATGTGTTTTCTAATTCAAGTTACTTATTGTGTACACTGTAGCACTGAAGGAATGCATCCCTTTTATAGTGAGTACTGTACATGGAGATAATGACAACAAGTTCTACCTTGAACCCTGAAGTAGTTGGTTTCAAATATATTATAATTCCTAAATAAAATAAAATAAGAGACACTACATACAATGCATATGATAGGAGCTAAGCAAGTAAGACTTGACAATACATGTGAGACTTATTTTGTGGACAGTAAAAAATAAATGGTTACTGATACCTATTGTAGACTGTTACAGCTACTAGAAGAATTACTGAACTATTATTGCTAGCAATGTTACTTAGTGTCCAGGAAGCTCACCAGACATTCCTGCACACAAAACACTCCCGTTAACCAGGGACGTAAAATACTGTCATTTCAATATCTCTTTAATTTGTTAGTTGTATGTTTTTAATACATATGTATTAAATAGATACATTTTTCAATATGGGCCCAATTTACACTTATCACTTATGCCTCTTGATAAGCAGCCTCCTGCCAGATGTGCACTTAAGATGCTGACTATGTAAACCCAGGTGTGTCCAACTTCACATTACGATCCATGGATTCCAATTTTTAGTTAAATCAATTTCTAATCTTCTTCCCTTAACTACCTGGAACTTGCCAATAGGGCTGCACACTTCCATTGGTCTACTGGTGTAAAACCAGAAATCAGCATACTAATGAGTATCACATACATCAAATAGGATTTGACTTGTGAATTCACAAGAACTTAGTCCCCTCCACTAAAAAATGTGTTTTGCCTATTGTTACTTCAGTTGAATGTTTAAGTTTCACTGTGCAGAATGTTGTATGTGCAGAGTTTGAAACTAGAGGGCTGTTTTCACATTCATCTGCTGAATGGGGAAAGTTTCTCTGTGCTCATCGAAAATCTGAATTTAAGGGGTGGGCCTACCAACATCTTTTGGTCAGCAGTTAAAATTTTGAAATTAATAATATTTACATATTCATTGACTCTGGATTTTTCAATGAGGGAGAAGAAGTAGATATCATTTTAAGGATTTTCATGTGGTAATTGGACTTTTTTTGTGGAAGACCACATTTGACATATTATTATTCAAATCAGAGTATTTTTTATATATCTTGCAAAATGTCTAGAGGGGATCTTTAAAGAATTTCTGTCCCTCCAAGTTTCGACAGTTGATTGGCCTCTGAATAATTACAATGTATCCTGATATTTAGGTGCTCCAGTCTTGAAGTGAACATGAAACAAGGCAGCATCAGAAGGGTACAAGGAGGGTGCCAAGAAACTGTAAATGTGCTGAGTATAGCAGGTGGTCTGTGCATCCAGCGTTTCCGCATAAGCCTTGATTATTGAGCTGTGCCATCTTTTATATTGTGCACAGCCAGATCGCACAGCTGACATCCGTCTCCATCTACTGTAACTCAAGGTAACACACACTCTCTCTATCCTGGCAAGATACTTCAAAGGATGTCTGGGGATGTTATGTGAATATTTTTGGCCTCTATCCACCTGCCTAGCACAGTTTTTAATAGCAATGAGCAGTCACAGCAAAGAAAATATTAACAGGTAGAATTTAAGGTAGTAGCCCATTTGACTCATATAGTGAAATTATAACTAGACCAGTAAAAGTAAAGTAATATTTATTTATTCATTTATTTATTTATTTTCAATTTTCAAATTTGAATTTGTTCATTTGTTTAAACATTGATCCCATTTTTTTTGTAGAGTTGTGTATGTCATGCAGAACCAAAGGAAGAGCTTATTAGATAGTGTATACTCCTGCATGCAAACTTTTAATAGATATAATGCCCAAATTTAGTAGCAGTCAGTCAGAGAGTCAGTGAGTGAAGGGGGAAGTAGTTGCCTATAAAATGTTCATCTTTTGATAAACAACTTATTTAAATGTATTTATTTATTTATTTATTTTGTGTAAAACTTTCTGTGACAGTTTCTACATGTAGAATAGCCTGAATCATTCCAGGATGTGTTAGGAATATTTTATTATACTTTAATTTAATTATTGTCCCAAGGGAAAGTTGCCAGTTAAGTCTTCGTGTTCAGCCATCCCAAACAAAATGAAATTAGAAGTACAAAGTATTTAAAGGCAATGCTTCAGCAGAAAATAATGAAAAGGCTCTGGAGTCTTTGGATTCATTTCCTAATGGGAGAGAAAGAAAGTCTGGATGGGATCAGCTCAAACACTAACAATCCAGAAGACCCGTGTAACTCAACAGTGCAATGCAGGGCATATTGTATTTTCTGTTTTCTTGAGTTGTGGATGGCAGTGAGCACTAAGCTTATTGTTTTTCTGACAATCCAAGTGAACCCTTTATTATCTGTTCCTCTGTAGTATTATCTCAAAATTATACGTTGCCAAAATCTTGCTCAGTCAAAAATGCATTGTTCTACTTTATGTTTGAGTCCTCTATTGCATGACCTGTAACAGTCCTTCACTCGCAACAGCATATACACACAAATGTTTTTATATTTATCTCTAAAACAGTTTAATTCTGTCTCACACTTGTATTGTTGGTATTATATGTTGAATACTGACTGCAATCACAGCTCAGTGAAAAATACAATACAATACAATACAGACAACATGTTGCCTTCTGCATTGTCTCCCTCTCTTTCAGCTACAGAAAGACACATTCAGACACAGCCTCAGACTGCACTCTTTCTTGTCTCAGTGTATTCAGGAATTTTACCATTTCTGTAATTCCTCCGAGGCCCACTAACGGACCCTTTTCATGGCAGACATTTTGACTTATCAAAGCAGGAAAAGCACATGTGTAAAATGTATAACATAAACAATTGCTCCATTCCATTAATTGTCCCAGGAAACCATGTCAGTGAGTGAGCAAGCACCAGAGCCCTGAAACTGGCTCAACTAAATGGCTGCTGTGAAAAGGGGCTATTCCTTCCTATCTGACTCAATCACCTGTCTACTATGCTGTTCCACATCAGCAATTAGTCCAAGTAATTGTAGAGACAGGGTCAAAGCCAACTTACTTTACATTTCATCCTCAGCAGTACAGCCATTTCACTTGTTACCTGCACCTGCCTTAAATCTTCCTGATTTCCCTATTATCTGTAGGCCTGCAACTTGCCTGGTGCTACTGTGTTCGCCTTAACCAACCTCCTTGTTCAGGGTTATAAGCCTGAAATTACTTCACCTAGTAAACTGAACTTCAACTGCTCTGTTCTGTATTGGTGTCTGGATTTAAGTCCACCTTCTTATGTCAGTTACCTGAATGGCGACAGTATGATCTGGGCAAACTATGGACCCAGGATTTACTTTACCATGGAAGATGGAATAGAAGGGGATGATGGATGAAGCTTCATGAAAAACAAGTCCACTGTGTGCATAATTTGTACCCTCATGTTATCTGCTTTCTCCAATAGTGCAAGATTCCCAATTAAAATTGACTCAAAGCTGCCTCCTGAGAAACTGCTCTTGTCATCTTTACAGCATGACTATGTTTGATCCAGCCATGCCTTGGCTCTATCAAGTCTGGATCAAAGTACCATACATTCATTACTAGCTTCTGCTTTTAAAACAGCCTCTCAGTGTTTGTTCCCATGTCAGAACTGTCACCTTCTCTAAGCCAATAAAAAAATATTTTCTTTCAACATGCTTTTTGGTTGGCATTTTAAACTTAATTATGGTAGTGTAACTGGACTCATACAACCTTGCATATACTTACTTTATAATAAAACTACATTATATGCGGCTTTTCAGATAAATTGATATATGAAATGTTCAAATGCTGCTAAACAACCTTAAGAAATAGATAATAGTTTATGATGAAAACAGCAACCATAGAATGTAGTGTCACTGGCTGATTTAACTGATGTATGTAGGTTTGTATGTATATATGTAAATATATATATGCACAGTGGAAAATAGTGGGTGTTTTAAAGGAAGTTTAGTTATACAACTGAATTATCAGCATTTCCCAGGGGTAATATGTTCTAATTATAAAAAATACATTGAGTACCTGATATGCTGTATAATGAACTAATGTCACTAGTCTTCAACTAAATAGGTTTGACAACCCAGTCAGCATATTGCTGTATGGGCAAAGATTTGTTAATAGTGTTGTTAAGACCTGAAATGGAAGCTAAACAATAAACAGTATTTTCAATACAAGGTAGTGACAACCTAATGTATTGAATCACACTATTATGATATAAAACAGTAAGCAAAACATGCAGTACGGGCAGGGTAAATTATTCCGGCATCTACAATGCTTTTTACCTCACTTTCCTTCTAGCCTTCCTTTTCTGGGTAATCAGCCAGGGCAAATATGTGGTGCACAAAGAGCCGTTGTGTGTGGGTGTTTGTGTGTGCGCATCTGTGTGTGTATATGTGTGTGTGGGTGGGTGGGTGTCGTGCCTGTTTGAAAAATACTGGAAGGCAGATTGGATACCGAGATGGGAAAAGATAGGGAAAATACGTCAGCTGCACTCCTTGCTTTCCCAACTATTCGCTGAAATGCAGATGGCATATATCCAATGATTTCTAGGTTTCACTGGTCTTAAGTAAGAGAGAATAATGTGTCACAGTCTTGTAGAACAAGTGCAAATTTTGCCTCAGGCCTCCTCTGTAAAATACACCTCTGCTGAGTTCAAACAGCAGTATTGGGCTAAATTGGGCTAATCCCAGCTCAAAGGGATGCCTAAAGTTCACAAAGTGTGGGCCCTGCTTAACAATGAGGAAGGTTAATTAAGACTCACACTGACTCACTCTACCCCCTTTCCTGCTCTTAGAATCCACTGGATTGGCTTTAAGGAACTGTAGACAGGAATGGAGATGGAGGTGTAACCTCAAGGGGAAAACACTCATCCATTTCTGGTAAATAAAGCATTTCAATAGTGTGATATAAAGGATGAATTTAAAGCTTTTCCAGCAGTTATGACTGCTGTGTAACACAGAATTCTCAGTGTTTCATACCACTCACATTGTGTTTTCCACAAATGTGGGATTCTCATTAAGTGCAGTGTGAAAAAAGGTGCCAACTTTTAGACCCAACAGGGCTAATTATCAGCTCTAATGGCCATTGTGAGTCACTGGTTTCTCCAGCAACCATCATGTAATATCACACATTCAAAGGTGACAAGGGGGGAACTAGAAACTACAAAGATAGTGGTTGTTAAAGTGCACCAACCTCCAGCTTGTTTTAGAAATGAAAGAGATTACCATTGTCATTACTGGATACAACTGTGCAGCAGCAGTGTGGCACCTTGGTGAGGTATTCATGTTCCATGAGGACTAGGACTGTGAATGTGATTTAACACAACATTATATGAATTGAACTGAACAAATCACTCACATACAAGAACATACTTTCTAAAACAATCCTAACACTAAATGAGAATGAGTAAATGTGTGTGCATGTTTGTGTGAAAACATAGTTTGTGCATTACATACGGTACATGCATTTACATAGTACATGATACTGGTAATTATTCCTTTGAAATATCTACACCTTCCTGTATGTAAATGCTTACCCACGCTCAATAGTTAAATTCTGACATACAACTGAGAATGGTTTAACTTGCCAAGACCCTGAGGAAAATTCCCAATGTCCCCACTTTAATTACAATATTACCTAAACAGGTGCAAGCAGTATGAAAGCAATTGTAAGGACCTCCTTTCAGCACAGGGAAGCTACAGCATCATGCAGAGAGCTCATCCTGTTTGTTGAAATCTAACATGGAGCCATTTTGAGTTTGCTTGATGATACATTTGCACTTTGAAAGAGTTTTTCTTGCAAAAAAAGTAAAAAGGAAATAGAGAAAATGACTTGGGTCTTTTTCTCATTTTCTAGGTGTTGGTGGGCTTTTACCATTTACAGTAAAATATTGTTTTTTGTTTGTTTGTTTGTTTTTAATTTAGCATTTCAAATATTTAATTAATGTTTGGTATAATTCTTTAGAGTATTGACTATAGAGGACAGGAGTCTTTCTGTATCAGCCTCACACAGGCCTATCGTCTTTCTCTCCGCTCATGATGCAACGGTACTCCATTTGTAGGCTTTGGAACAGCAAATGCACTGTCCATGGTTCTGAATTTCATTGGTTTTAGACATATACAGTATATGACAACCGTTGGTTACAACTGTGGTTGAGGGTTTCAGATGTCTAAGTCTATTCCTGGCATTTATTGGTTTGTTTTTTTGGAACAAGCATTTTAGAAAAAAAGATTTATTTTGAATTTGCTAGGGCAATGGATATTTTTTGCCCAAATGCCTTCAACTGTGTTTAGAGGCAGTATGTCTGTTGTAATATATTATATCCAAGAGACTGCATTTCAGGAATTCTATGCCAAAGTGGGTTAATCTAAAGCAATTAGAGGGCTGAAAATGTCTCTACAGAGTCTTGGGAAAAGATCAAAATGTTTCTGAATTGATAGGAGTACTAGCCCCTAGTGGAGAAAACAAAACAAATATAGTTTTGCACATATAGCTGGCAATTGCTTAAACAATACAATGATCAAATTAGGGAATCTTAAACATCTGTTTGGATTTTGGGACCCTCAACAAACCATTCTTGAGTTTACTGGATTCAAATATTCTACTATTCAGCCTCAGGCTGTTCTCAGGCTAGCATTTATAGGTGCAGACGTTTCTATAAAATTGATACAAGGGCAGTGTTACACCTACACAATACAGTATGTCTGATACTTGTGTCTATTATTAGCCTAGGTACATTTGTGGTGAAATGTAATGCACCCCTAATTCACTCCAAACATACTGCTCCCACACATGCATACATACTTTGCAACATCTTTATCAGTGAGGGTCCACTATATGGACTTGTCGACCCTCATTGATATAATGCATTTCCTCCTAATCCGGACACTCTCGACTCCATGTTTAATGCCAACCCATACCCTAACCTAAGCCTAATTCTAACCTTATCCCTAAACTCAAATTTGTTCTTCCAAAGACATATGTACAAAAACACATGCACACACATTTTACAGCTTTCAGATGAGGCCACTTTAGGTTGTTGAACATTGACTCAGATTTTACCCAATAGATGGGTGTTCATCAGTAAACTGTCTTTTAACTGAAGCCTGAGGGAGGTGGAGAAAAAATAATAATTTAGCAGATAGTGACAGAGCTAAACTCTGTCAGTGGTACAATAGCTCCAATCCTTTGACTAAAAGAGTTGTAAAAAAAACAAGCAAACCTTGCTTTGCAAAAAATGTTTCTATTTCATGTGTTCATAGTCTGTAATAACGCAAGCTGTAAGTTTCCGACATATTATTGAGTTTAGTACAAACCAGACACCTGATCACATTCTCAATGAAAAGCCATTGTCGAGTGTAGCACAGTTAATTAAAGCAAGGGCACCACTCTACATCTGTCACATCACTTGGCAGTTACTTTAATTATATATTTTGGTCAATCTGTTCTTCCTGATGTGAGAGGGGATGCTATACATGAGACAACATCTGCTGAGGTATGTCACATGAGCTTCAACATCTGTCCATGTTTTTACTAAGCCTGTCAATCACTGAGTCATGTCTCATACGCATTTATGTTATCATATTGAGAAACCACAAACACTGTCAAGTGCTGAGAGCTTACATCTGTGCCGCAGTTACAATTAACACTCTTTTACCAAGCAGCAAATACACACACAAACCCAAAGATTGGCACTACACACACATACCCAGACACACCCTGTGGCTTGCAGTCATTTTGGTCCCTTATGTTGTCCATCAAGGAGACATTGGTGACTATTCTCTAAACAGACTCCACCCACAAAGGCTTGTGATCACCTAAGCTGTCAGCTAGCATCTGCCGAAACTACCAACAAGCCAACTGTGAGACTGACTCTGAAGATATCTCCACAGAAAATGTGTCACCTACACATGTTCAGAACTCAGCAGCATATTTTCCACTTCTATTTTTGCTAATTTATATGTGGCAAACTTTATCTGCAAAGTGTTGGAGAATGTCAAACTGTTTTGTATGTATGCCACTGCGATTTGATATATGGAAGCATCTTGAAAGCCCATGTCATCTTGTCTTAGATGAAAATAAACTGTAGACATCAATGGCAACTATGTTCAATACAGAATGATGGCCATCTTTTGAGTATTACTGTGGTATTATAAATACTACATTGTTAGAGATTATCTTTATTTGTGTCATTCAGAAATGTATCAGCTATCACAGAGGTGGTAAGAAATATCGATCATGCATGTTAGGTTGCCGATCATGGATACACTGTTTGCCTGAGAAGGAAGGCCCATGTAGCTGGCACTTTTTGAGTTTTGGGGGGGACCCTTATGAAACTGTTTTTACCTCCTACTGATATCAGGTGGTTTTTCCTTCATGTTGAATAAGAATTCAGTAAAGTTATTACCGGAAAAATTGAGATGCATGTCAATAGCCCAAGTATAGCTGTCTTAGTAAACTGATGGGATCCCAACATCTTTACATTTTGCTGTACTACAAAGAATGTTACACTATTTAAAAATGATGCTAGTCTGACTTATCCCCTCTGCGTGCGTGCGTGCACACACACACTTGTCTAGTCCAAGACACAAAATCACACTCTTGTAGATGACACAGAAACCTAGAGACATACTAGCTTTATATCCCTAGACTCTACAATTTTTCCGTTCATAATCCCCTCTGAGTCTATTAATATTTCTGTTTCCATGGCGATTTGAGCCTTGCCAAATGTTGTACAGATAAGAGGAGATAAGAGCATAAGGAGCAGGGAGATAAGAGCAAGTGACCTGCAGAGATCAGAGCACTAGAGGTCATACAGAAGAGCAAAAGTAAGTCACTGAGAAATCGACCTTCCCTGCTCAACTCAACTGCCAAGCCAAAGAATTTCTCATAGTGCAACACTTGCGCACATACCTGGAGTTAATCATTTTTGCAGCAACTTCTTTTGTGTATCCAATCTCATCCTTCAAAGAAAGTTACATGGGAGCAACACAAAAACATGACAGCATGTCACTGCAGTTAATATTGGGAGAAACAATTGATACTATATTCTGTTGATAACTAGAGTCTGAAAAGCTGTAAATATCCTTATTAAATTATTGTTAGAGTATATCAATGCTGTCCATGTGACCATAGACATTTTTAGTGGCAACTAGAATTTAGGGAAATGCCATTTTATTTATTGAAGCAAGTCATATGTTTTCAGATGGGAGTAGACATTTTGTCTCCTTAACCTGTCATCTCACACATTATGTAAAATCTCTAGCGAGCACAAAATTGAGAATAAGACAGATGTGACAGTAACAAATCTGTGGTAAAATATAATTTTACAGTTTTACAATCCAGACTGATGGAACAACAATAACACAAAACACATTCAAATTATTCAAATGTAATATCACATTTTTGCCATTTGAGTAGATCATGGCATATTACTGTAGCTGACAACACAGATCGTGGGTTTTCTGGTTTCTAGTCCTATATGAGTGTTTTTCAAAATGTAAAAGACATTTTTAAGAACTGTTGCACTCAATAAGAATAATATATGTGAACTCTAAAATTGAGATCTAAAATTGAGCTCTATTATAGCCTCAAACAAACATATTTTTTGCAAAAGCAACACACCAACCATCCACTCCTCTAACAGGCCATCTACACAATAATTACTTTTTGCAAGGCATTTTTTTACCTGTTTGTTGTACTTCGGCTGGCTGGTCTTGTAGCTGTAATCTGAGTACTGGTCTGAGCCAGTAGAGTTGTCATCTCCTCCCGTTCCTACAAAGGTGTTGGTGGCGGGAAGGTCCTGGACAGCCTGGTGCTTCTGTGAAGCTGAGGGTGATTGGGCCTGCAGCTGAATGGACGGTAAGGGAGAGTTGGAGCGGTAGTGCCTGCTTATATCAGGGCTGCCTGGCGAATAGGTTAAGGGCAGATGTATCCTGGGGCTATCATTGACTCCATCAAGGTTGAACTTAAGACTCTTTTGAAGGCTGACCTCCTCCTCTTCCCCGAGTGGTTTTGGAGACTTCTGAGGCTTTCCTTTCCTTCCTCGTTTGCCTTTGGCATTCTTTGGTGCCTGTTTGGGTGCATATAAGTCCTTTGTTTCCTTCTTGCCAGCCTGATACCCACTCTTAGTTTCTCTCTGTATGCGGTGTCGAATAAATACCACCACCAAGATCAGCATGACAACACCTGCCACACCGGCAAGGCTTCCAAACAGAATGTTACTACGCTGTGCTGCAAAACCATTGTCAGGATCACCAGCAATGTCCCTGTCCAGTGGAGTGTAAAGACTGTGCCCAACTAGGGCTTCCACTAAGCTGACATTTGAAATGGTTTCATTGACATAGATGTGGACCAGGGCAGTGGCATGACGTGCAGGTTTCCCCCTGTCACTCACTCGTACCACTAGACGATGCAGTCCACCATGTTTTCGGGTCATCTCCTTTGCTAGAGTGATCTCTCCACTGGAAGGGGAGATGCGGAATAACTGGTAAGGGTTTCCACCAGCAATACTGAAGACCAGCTCTGCGTTAGGTCCACTGTCCAGGTCTTCAGCTTCAACTACCTCCACATGGCTATCTGGGGAAGCTAGAGGTGACAAGCGCCTGAAGGAGGAATTTGAAGGCTTGGTGACCACAGGATCATTGTCATTTTCATCCAGTACATTGATGGTAACACCCACATATGAAGACCTGGGTGGCTCTCCTCCATCCACTGCTTTAAGTCGGAAAGTGTAGCTGCTTTCTTTCTCTCTGTCAAATGAGATGCTTGAAAGAATGGTGCCTGTTCCATTTTGAACAACAAACTTCCCTCCGTCAGGCTCTACAGACAGGTGAACCCGAGCATTCTCACCTTTGTCCACATCCAGGACTGTCACCATGCCAACTGGACTGAGGGGAGGCATGTTTTCCAAAACTGAAAAACTGTAGCCACTAAGCATGAACTTGGGGTCATTGTCATTGCGGTCAATGACTTTTATAACAACAGTTGCTGTTCCTTTGTGAACAGGTGACCCTTTATCTGCTGCGGTGACCCGGAACTCATAGCGTTCCTTATGCTCACGATCAAGCGGGCTTCGGGCTCTGACTTCTCCTGTATTTGGGTCAATCTCAAACAGACCTTTGATGGATGAGTCTCCCACAATATTATAGAGAAGTTCCGCATTGGTGCCACTGTCAGCATCCGAAGCTGTAACATCCAAAACCTTCTCCCCTGGTTGGTTTTCTTCAGCAAAATCTACCTCGAACAAGGTTGGGGAGAATATTGGTGAGTTATCGTTCACGTCAGTCACCTGCACCTTCAAAGAGTTTGTACTAGAGAGTGCTGGATTTCCAGAATCCACAGCCACAATCTCTACTCGGTAATCCCTAACTCTTTCAAAGTCAAGAGGAGTGGTGGTCTGTAAGAAATATTTCCTCTTGTTGTCACTGGATGAGTCGCTGGCAGGGCGAAGCTGGAAGGGCACATCTCCTGCTACCACACAAGTGACCACAGCATTCTCTCCCTCATCCTTGTCTGACACTTGTACCAAAGCAACGGCTGTTCCCACTGGCATGTCCTCTGAAATGTTAGCCACTCCTTCACTGTGAGTCACAAGACCAATCCCACGAATCTCCACTGCTGGAGCATTGTCATTTTGGTCAGTCACCTCAATGGTTACAAATGTATTAGAGCTTTTGGGTTGAGGACCTTTATCCCTCGCCACCACATAGAAGGACAAGCTGCTGATTTCCTCTCTGTCCAATGACCCTTTGACATAGATAATGCCAGTGGACCGATCAATTCGCAAGAGTTTCGGTACTGGGTCTACAGCTTGGTGAAGGGTGTACTCAATTTCTCCGTTAGGGCCCATGTCAGAGTCATTTGCTTTGACCTACAATCAGAAGGAATTGAATGGTTAAAGGCATGAATTATGTGAAGCAATTTAGGGTTTGATTTAAAGAAAGCCAGTGTAGGATTTTCTCTGCTAATCATTGGTCAATTAATTAATTCATTAATCAATGGATGACTCTTCAAAGCACAACATATGAACAGCTCCATTCTGTATATTTTATTATTGCCCTTCCTCTCTGCTTTTGATGGTTATGTCACTGGCCTTTTTTTCTCTTTTGTGGGGCGCTTTAGATAGGAAGTGCTGTATCTCTCCTGATGAGTAGGTTGGCACCTTGCATGGCAGCCTCTGCGTTCAGTGTATGAATGTGTGTGTGAATGGGTGAATGTTGGCAAGTATTGTAAAGCGCTATAAGTGGTCGATAAGACTAGAAAAGGGCGATATAAAATGCAGCCTATTTACCATCTTTTTTTCCCTTTTTTATTCCTGAGAATGGGCTCGAGAAAGGTTCACATGAAAACATATGGCAAAATATTAAGCCTGCTATTTCTTTCATGACAGTCAGTGCAATTTCACAGTGGGATGCAGAGAAAATCCTACACAGAGCATCTTACTCCTACACTGACATTGTGTATCTCTAACTCTATTTCTGCAAGTATAATAGCACAACAACAGCAATAAGCAGCTTAATTACCTGTACAAGCATAATATGCTAATACTTGAGTACTTCCAGCACTTAACATGCATATTTGAGTAACAGAGTGAGACAAACTCATTTTAAAAATATTGAATATTATAAAGAGCATGATATGTGAGTGGCCTTGGTTTCCCAAGAGTTCTACATTAGAGGTTAAATTCTATTTTTAAACATTTTAAAGCTCAACACCAGAATAAAAATATCTGTCTTTGATTTGAATTTACACATGAAGACTGTATCTGACAAATTACCACTGCACTAACATGATGCACAGACTAATTTTTCAAAAACATCTTGATAAATTGGCTGAGCACTGCTGCTGAATATAAAATTGAAAACAGTACATCAAGCAGCATAAACAATTTTGGTTGCAATTTAACATTACACCCCAGACTGCAATTTGATTTTAAAAATTTATTTAACCTACCTGCAACACAGAGTGCCCCACTGGACTATTTTCAGACACTTCCGCCTCATATGTGGACTTTTCAAACTTGGGTGAGTTATCGTTGGCATCGGTGACTACCACTCTCAGCAAAGCACTGCTGTAGCGCTGTGGGTTTCCTCCATCCACTGCCTTGATGGTGAGGTCATAGGAATCCTTTAACTCACGATCTAGGTTGCCCAGGACAATGAGTTGTGGGAGCTTCCCACCCCTGTCGTCAGCCACTTGTAAACCAAATAGGGTTGCTGCGTCTGGCCCTGCAGTGAGGGCATAATCACTCACACCATTCCTGTCTGAGTCCCTGTCTGTGGCTAGAGGTATGGAGAATAGTGCCCCCATGATTGTATTCTCGGGGACAGAGATGGTGAGCACAGAAGAAGGAAATTGCGGGGTGTTGTCATTGATGTCCTGTACCTCAATGCGTCCTTCAATGAGTCGTGGGCTCTGATTTTGTATCAGATCTGTCACTGATACTTCAAATTCCAGGTAGCAGGGCTTACCCTTAGCGAGCGAGCGACAGTCCCTCAGGGTCTCTCTGTCTATGGGAATCTCTGTGGTGAAAATATCTCCTGTCTTTCCATCGACACGAAGATAAGGGGCACCGACTTCCAGTTTGTAGAGATGACCTGAGTCTGGCAGTCCCTGGTCTGCTGCCAGGCTACCAATAAGAGTATTGGGAGGCTGCTCCTCCTGGACCCGGTACAGGATACTGCCTTCAGTGAAGCCACAGTGCAGCACCAGGAGCCCAAGCACCACAACTCGTAAATTCAGTTCCATTAGGTCATCAGAAGATCTGCCTGTAAAATGAAATGAAGAGAATTTGTGTCAAAATATTGTTTCCTACAGGAAATCATATTTAAAGATTTAGCTGTAACATGCTTGGTATCTGTATCAAGCTCCAGAGGCAATAATTACTTAACTTTTATTACAAAGGAAAATCACAGAACTCATTAAGACCAGGGTGATATATTAAGTCAGCAGGAAAAAAGAACAAAAAACGCTCTTCATAGTATTGTTCTATTATAACTCAAAGGCTGTAAAATGAATTATTTTTGTCAATAAGTTGCACCAAAACCTACCACAGGCCTGCAAGCACAACATAATAATTAGACATCAACAACAAAGGGAAAAGAGGGATTCTAAAAAATGCAATAATAACTATATCCCAGTGTGGTTTCTTTTCAGTGCCAGAGCTTGAATAGCTTCAATAAATGTTTTTACAAATTTCATGTAGAACGTGTAGGATGTAGGAACAAGAAATTATATCTTGTGAGCTTACACACAAAACTTGGGGCCCAGTGTGGATTGTTTCAGCAATCAAATAAAAATGTAATACAAAATCTCAGTGATTCCACCCAGCCGAAGAGACTCATTATTTCAGTATTACACCACTAAACATCAAGTGGTTAAGCAATGTAGCTCAAAAATAACCTTCCATATACAGTAAAAGATGCCCTCAAAAATAAATCCTTATGAAACTGCCAAGATAGTCTATTTACAGAGCCGAACTGTTTCATCAATTTCATTATGAGAGGCCTGTGACAACAAAATCTTGCATACATAAAGGTCATAGAGGCAGTGAGGCCTTTTCTTCTCATGCAGATTACGCAACTTGGCCATTATCATCTCATGCAGCTTGCAACAATGCACAATTCAGAAAGTTTCATCCACACTCCATTGCCACTGGCTAGCTCAAACACTGTAATCATTATGTTTGATTTTGAACCTTTCAACTGTGTAATTACGAGGCATTATTTTAGTGTCTTCTTTGATCTGTATTCCCTCTAGCTAAGAAATTCTGGCTTTTTTCATGCTGCAATGATTTTAGACTATAATTATTTCCTGTGTGTGTGTGTGTGTGTGTGTGTGTGCAGAGTTCTATTGGTAATTGAAATGTGAGCAGACATTGAGGTTAAGTATCAAGGTCCAGTGCTCTGGACAACTTAGTGGTGGCAATGTTTTACCAGTTGTGTGTGTGGTGCATCTGGAGTGTCTACTCACTAATCCCACAGTGTTAATTTCTACACATTATTTCAGTGCAGCCTGTTGTGTACAGAATCCATTGTATGTGTCAGTGATACACAAATCCGTATTAATAAATGGACTGGGTAGCCAGACTGGACCTCAACACTGTTTCGTAGTCACAGTCTTAACAAAACACTGCAAGACAGAACTTTCTTGAATCATATAACTAAAATTTGTGCAAGCCTTTAAAGAATGTTAGTGAGGTAACATCTCCATTTTTAGTTAAAAAGCGATGTGTAGTTGGAATTGGGGAAAGAACAAGTGGGATCACAGCATCCATAGTTTGTGTGGGTGTGAGCAAGAAAGAAGGAGAGAAACAGTTGATTGAAATAAACATGAATATGGGCCGATATTCTGAGCTTGAATCAGTAAAATCAGTAAATCTGCATTTTCTCTCACGACACAATGTTCCAGAGAGGAGCAAAGCAAATATGCATTAAACTAGACAGCAAAACACAAATATAAAGAATCCAATGAGAAATCCAATTCCTTTTCAATACATTAAAATTGGAAGTGCAGGTTATTGATGCACTAATTGCACAGTTATTGATGTGTCCCTTTTACATTTGCAGGGGGACCCTCTAGTCAATGTAGCATGAATGGTGAGTGTGTTCTCTGTGTGTTCATGTGTACAAGAAAAAAAGGAAGACAGGAGTAAAAACATAATCAGAGGATACGTTCCAAAACACATTTCTAATATCTACAACTGACATTTAACATCCAAACATCATTATTTGTGATACACTTGTACTATATTAATTGTAAATGTTTCATATTGCTGTACCTGCTTACATTAAACTCGTGAGCTTGTATGAAGGTTTTTACTGAATAAAGAAATGTAATACTCAAATAGATAAAAGCAACTAATTGCATTGCCATCTTGGGAATTATTTCTTATATAACAATGAAACCCAGGGATGACACACAGGTTGAGAATGTATTTGTGCTTTAACTAATTCTTTTTCAATATTCACTGTTGAATGGTAAATGGACAGCATTTATATAGTGCTTTTCTAACCTACCAACCACTCAAAGCACTTTACAATACATGCCAACACTCACACACACATTCATACACTGATTGCAGAGGCTGTCATGCAAGGTGCCAATCTGCTCATCATGAGCAATATAGCGCTTTTTATCCAAAGTGCTTTACAATGTTTCTAATGCTCACTCATCCATTCACACACACACTCACACACCAATGGCGCAGCCAGAGGCAGCAATTTGGGGTTCAGTATCTTGCCCAAGAACATTTCGACATGTGGACTGGAGGAGCCGGGGATCGAACCACCAACCTTCTAATTAGTGGATGACTCGCTCGACCTCCTGAGCTACAGCCGCCCCAAAGTTGAGTTTAAGTTTACAAAAATTATTTATACAAACAGCCATTTAAAATGAAAAAATGAAAACCATTATTAATTTCATTATGTTTTGTTTAGCTATAACCGTCCCCCTCCCGTTGCATTCACTTCTAGAATGAATAGGCGTGCTTTGATAGTGACATGATTGTTATGGTTGATGACACTCATGACTTAATGTCTTCCAGTTGGCCTCATGCCTGTCTTCCAGATGGCACCGTGCCTGCCAGCCAAAGCGAATTGGTGTTCTTTTTTTCCCTTTGTTTACATTTACATTAAAATTCATGTTGTTCGTGAAATATGCGTTTTGCCCCTGTGGGGATCAATAAAGTTTCATCATCATCATCAGTCAGTGAGAATCTCTTATCAGATGAATATTGACACCATGCCTTTGGGTTTTTATCTAACATTCTTTAGCTATCTCACATATTTTATCAAAAGCTTGACAGCATCATTTTCCCCCGATGTCAAAGCAAGCTAAGGTAGTGGAGAAGGGGAACTTTTGCTAGAGGATGTGAGACTTCTTGGACTACTGCTTGTCTCACCAAAGTTCACTACCTGAACAGCAAAATGGATAAATTAGAACTGCTGAACGCAACTAGGAGTGACATTTCATGCATCTCAGCGCTTTTCCTCTGAAAAACTTGGTTATCATCTGCTATCCCAGATGGTGTAGTAGACCCACATGACTACAAGCTGATTCAGGCAGATCGCAATACATAACTCAGCATAAAATCAAATGGAGGAACAAGAGATTCGTTTTTCCATTGTGTTCAAATGCGTCTGTTGTATTACAGTCCTGGTCAGCCAGGCTAAAATCAAATAGTTTTCGTTGTCATTTCCATAGTTAAGGTCTTAGCTTCTCTAAGGACTGAAATGAACAAATGAGAAATGAGAATGTAAAGAAGTGGGGAAGATATTGGCATAACTGGAGATGGTCATATGGTCAATACGTCCAACCTGTCAACACCCAAACACTGTGGCAGCACAGTGGTGTTTAAACAAGAGGATCACTGCAGAAACTTCTTCATTTGTGCACAGACTACCCATTACACTTTGTGGTAGCTACAACACTGGACAACTTAGACCTGCCTGATGCTTGGGTGACCCCTACTGTGATACAACTTGTATGAGTGCAGTACTCACTACTTCCTTTAAAATAGCTGTTAGGGCCCTTTGCAGCCTAAAGGGCTCATAAAGTAATTCCCTTAAGCACTGTATGCTGCAAAAAGCATCTAGCACAAATAGACAAGTAAACACCTTGAGCCAGACACTTAAGGAGGAGCTACAAAACAACAAATATTCTTGAGAAATATCTTTCCAGTTTTAATCAAGGCATCCACTGTCTAAATGAGGAAAAAACTTCAACTCTACCAGCGAAGCAGCATTCTGCATACAACCTCATACTGTGATCATGCAATGGCCCAGATGGTTCCAGCATAGAGAAAAACTGAAGGCAGGCTGTACCACAGTATGGAAGTGGACCTTCAAAGACTGTCTATAACTGGCTGATTGGTCTGCTATTTGCTATATCTCCTGCAAAAATGTTTAACTTCGCAACAAAGAATGCAGTCAAAACAAAATTGCTCAGCAAGGGAGTTTAGGACCCTGAGGAACATCACAGAGTAGGCTTGCCACACAGAAATAACACTGCCTGGCCAAAACCCAGCTTATTAAGACCATCAGGGGTGCCAAGTCTAAGTACAAGACCAGACTAGAAAGTCCATGCTTCATGACTCATGCCCAGCATGGCCATCACTCCACAGCCCCACAACCTGCAGGAGAAGCTCACCCAAGCATACCCCTTCACCTGGCAATGACCTCTAAAGATAATGGCTCTAAGAGCAAGGAAAGTGGTTCTCACTCCTGTCCACTGTGTCACCTGGGAGTCTGTTGTCATTTATGTTGGAGTTTCACTGATATGTAGAAATGTTGTGATTGATATCTATATCGCGGTTTGTTTGTTTTTTTACCTAAGGGTCAAAAAATGTTTATAGACCAGGTATTCATCCAGGTATTCGGTTCAAAAGACAGAAGAGGCATATAAGCATCAAATGATATTGTGGGAAATGCTGGTTCTCCAAATTGCTAAATAATTTATATCACAATTTAGCCTTTTAATAATTTAAGAAAACTGTATTTGTTTTGTTGGAAAACAAAATATGCAAAAGAGGATAAAACAAAGATTTTGGATTTACAATCAGAATATTGGAATAGTTGCAACAACTTCCATAGAAAAAAAGACAAGACTAGAATTTCAATAATGGACACAGGCATAGGGGGATATGTCCTCACACTTTGCCGTGGCTCCCTTCCCCTTTGTTCTGATCTCCCCCTTACCTCATGTTTCTACCATTTCCTCTACTGTCATTTTGAATGACAGTGAACTCCTAAAATTCCTCCTAGCAACTGGCTACAATCCTCTATCCCTGCACCTCTCCCTGAAGGCTCAGTGCCTGGTGACAGTACTGCTGCTCTGCTTCTCACAGAGAAGGTGAAAGACTTCACTGGCAGCTAAACACCAGTCAAACTGCAAGGTCTGATTGAGTCTCACCTGGAGCCCTTACACAGTGCACCACCTAACTGACCACACTGTTCAAGAGCACATTTCAACTTCTTCATGTCTATTATCATTGTCCATACCTGTGTCAAATTGTGCACAGTTGCCTGCACCCCTGCCTTAATGAGGCCAGGGGTGCTGACCTCAGTTTTAACAATGACTTGTTATGAAAAACTGGTGCCAACCCAGCTTAAAAAAAAAATCACACCCACTACTCCACCAACCAGAGTTTGCCTGCATATTGATAAGCAGAAAATGCAAAAATATCTATACCACCTTGGCACCTATGAAAGGATCCTGTTCTGATTTACAAACAATCATACCAAAACTACTCCACATGTGTTGTGCCAAAAAGCTTTTGAACCACAGGCAGTTGTCGAACTGTCATTAGGTATGGTGACATATTATAGGTTGGCAGAAAGGGGAAAACACAAGGTTAACTGGTGCATCTTAAACTATGTGCTGTGAGATGAAGAAGTTATTGGGCACACTAGTGCCAAGCACAAAGCATCTACTGTATATCTTAATAGCTGTGTGGTTATCAAAGAAAAGCAATATATATTTGTAGTTAGGACCAGTAGATAGTGTTCAGTACAAATATCAATCACTGATGTTAATGATTATGAGGGGAAATATAGGGTGGAAAATATAGATGTAAAAAGGACTGAGTTTGATTGAATAAACCTTATGTGTAGGAGATACCAAAGCGGTACTTCAATCTGTCAGAAATTAGAGTACAAGAGTTTAAAGTGTATTTCATCATTTACAGTATTTATCACCAAAGAGAATAACATCATCAATCTATCATCATCATCTACAGTATTTCCTGAGTGTGACATGACCAACCCACTATTTTGTAAAAGAAAATAATTTGCAATCATTATCTTAAATGGTATTCAAAGAGAGGATATCATGTGTTGCCATTTTTGTGTAAGATGTATCTGATTTTGGCTTAAAGTGGGAGAAGTAGAAAAATAAAATGAAAGTGTGTGGCTGCATACATATGAGTGTTGAACTAATACATTAAAAAGGGTATTTAAAAAATGAAAAACAAAATGACTGTTTTGCGGAGCGTGTGCGCCTGACTCTGGTTACCATAGAGACAGACTACCTGCTGACTGAGTCAACTCAGGGACTGACTGAGTGACATTTGCTCTTTAAGTTGGCAGAGTCCACAGGTCCAGCAAAAATGATTCAACCGTAAAAACAACTGAGGCATGATTGTAAATTACTAATATGTCAAAGGGTTAGTGTTGTGTTGGGAAAATGTCATTAAAGCAAAGAAATAAAACTGATAATTTTGTACTGTACTAATTGCTTGCTTTGAAGTAACTGCAGGAAAGATTAGGATCCAGCAGCAAATCCAGAACCTGAATTTTCACCTGTTACTTTGAACAAATCAAACTCATGCATTTCTGCTGTAGGATGTGCTCCTCCCTGCTTTGCTAGAGTGTTGAAAGATAAAGGATGATTTAATGATTTTCTCAACTGATGTGATTTGATATATTGGCTGACTCGATGCCTTTAGCTAGTATAACAGGTAAAATCCATTACTCTCTCACCAGCATGATTTATGATAGGTAGTATCACAGCCAAGGGTCTCCTCACAGCCGGTCCACCAATTGAATTTACTGCAAAATGTTACTCTACACATTTCTACTGACTGTACACCCTGGCCATTGGTGATGTGAAAGCAACGGTCTTTGCTTGGAAACACTTGATAAGGTCATTGGCATTAGAATCAGCTATTCATGTGGGCTGCTCCACACAAAAAATTCTGATGGGAGGGTCACACCTAGCACTAAAAGAAATCCCATTAAATACGCCGAGATCAAAGAGACTGCATTCAGACATTGCCAGAAAGTTAGAGGGTGATATCGACATACTGACAGTTCACACTTTATATTCTTTGTTTGTTCGGTGTATGTTACTAAAACCAGACTTTAGTTAGATTTCTTTGCAGCTGGTGTTTTAGTGTTTTTATATAGCAGTATTTTGTGAAGGTTCACTCTCTTAAGTTCAAATACCTGTTAGAGCAGTTGTATCATAAAAACCCTTTGCACCCTTTCCATTGATTTTATATGTTTACGAACTGGCAAACATTCAGCATCCCTTCAGCAACTCCAGTACATAACATATTGGATTTTATTGTACAATATAGCACTTAAGTATTCAGAGGAAGTCTGTAAAGTAAAATTGTGAAACTACAGTACCTGATTTCATGGCAGGTGATGATGATATATATTGGAAATTAAGACGATTGCCTGTTCAGTTGCTGCTTATTTATCATTTTACCTTAAGACAGAGAGGAAGACAGCCAGACAGATACTTGATCATATCCCTAACCCTAACCCAAGAATTACTGTCAGAGCCGATTAATTCTGTTTTTGGCCGAACCTCCATGCACAACAGCTTCATAATCGACTGATCATCACATTCATCAGGTTTATGCTTTATAGCCAGTTTGTCAGATATGGGGTAAAACTGTGTTACAGGCCTGTTTTGATGTGGTTTGTTTTGACGGCCCTGTAGCCTACAGTGTGTGTGGGAACTTAGACCGACATGACTATGTAAAGCAGACTATTAAAATGTGCCTGGTGGTCGGTGGAGTGGCGAGAAACAACACCCAAGACTCTCACTGGAGAGCAGAGGAGATTACCCGTGTGGATGCGCTGACCAAAGATTTTTTCCCCCTTCAACTGAATGCACGAACCTCTAAATATGTAAACTGCCGATTAGTTAATAACATGGCAGGCTATACGTCGGAATTATTTGCGCAAAAATCGTTCCAAATAAAGACCCACTAATAAAGGCAATTAGTATGATGTTTGCAGCTAGTATAAAGAGATGGCGAGAGAGCGATGATACAAATGGATCACATTTTCTGCTTCACATAGTCATAATGGTAGCTATAATAAAATGCAATTAGCCGATCGCCAGTACAGATCACATTGAAGCGCACTCATACTGTAGCTGAAGTGCAATGATATGCAGAGTTAATGACTTAATGCCATTACTCACGGAGGCTAGACCTCAAGCTTACTCGGATGTGTTTTACTTGCAGTGCATCGTCTTATCAATCATGCAGCGCATCATTATTATAAGTGACAGATCTAGACTGTTGCCTTTCTATCACTGTAGCCTGTCCTGTCAACCTGTAACACCAAGCAGCTGCTGTATCGGCTCGTCTATTGTAAAGTGCACGCGCAGACAACTTGTTGTATTAACAGTCTATTTGGATAACGGCCTGTTATTTGACATCACTTCAGACAAGTAAGAAATATTCTCTGAATAAACTTCATTCCAATCGGAACACACATCTTCAACAACCCAGTCAAACCAACTTTCTTGGTTAATTTTGCAGTAAATTCAGTACCTGAGCCAGAGACTTCTCTATGAGCGCTTGTCGCGTTGGCAATTCGTCCGCAGCTGATGTGTGTCCACCGGTGCTCCCAGAGGCAGGTGTCTAACCCTCAAACCTCCGTCACAGTGCTGACATCAAAATAACTTAAGCAGCCACAAAATCCATTCATAGCATTTATAACTTTCCGCATCAAAATTCTGGATACTGCATCCACCGTCGTCCGGCAGTCTTGTAGAGCGAATGCAGATTTCTGTCCGTGGAAATATTTTAAGTTATGAGCGGTTTGTCTTAGATTATTTTATGACAGAGCTGGAAAATGAGGAGGCTCATTCCACAGGGATAGCCTACAGTGTGCCATTTTCAATCCTCAATAACTGATCCCTGCCAAGATTTGCACTCGTTGGCGCATCCCTTTGGTCCAAGTTTCTCCAGCGCTTCCCCTGACAGAAGTAGCCTAAAGCGCACTCTAAGGACGCACTGGATGTCTAAACGATAGCATGATAGATGTCATTTTTGCACCGTTTAAACGCAATGGATAAGCGATAAACAAGAAGGCAATCTGAAGCATTTCCAGAGAGCAAGTGGTGAGATACTGTGGGTAGGTTAGTTGCTCCCCTCTCTCCCTCGCTCTTTCTCTCTCTTCTCATCAGAGCGTGGGAGGAGGTGGGGCTCCCATCCACCGCAGCACACAGCAACTTCACACTCAACATCACATTATGCCTGAGCTGTCTACCAGGAAATTGTATGATTCCTACAGTTTAAGAAGATCTCGTCAAACTGGGTCACCTCAAATAGGGAAATGAACCTTATTAAATCAGCATATCATGCGCTGAGCACGTCCTGCATTCATTTTATTCCTGCTGCAAAAACCATCGGCGCGTCTTTTGATATTAAAATGCACTGATTGTGCAACTTGTTTAAATTTGATGTAACAGGTAGCCCTGCACTGACAGTGTACTTGTTGATATGCATTCCATGTAGCAAAATGAGTGGCCTAAAAATGGAAGCTGGTTGGCCACTATTTATTCATTTGGCGCCACCCTCAGGCGGTTATTATAAGTAGTAAGGGAAGTAATACTACATCAGCTGAGGAAATTAGGGGAATCGAACATTGCTTGATGTTGGAGTGATGTATGTTATAATATGTTGGTTTCTTGCCAGTGAAGAAAATAAAAATCACTATAAAGGCTTTGCTGTTGGTGTACACTGGAAGAAACTAGTTATGTCTGACATCATCTGTTAAAACTGCAGCAGTGTAATTAACCTCCCTCCCCCAAAAAACCCCAAAAAACAATGCTTTTGCTCAGGGCTATAAATCAGCATGGCTCAGCAGGGAGCGAAATCCATCCCACGCCACAGTTATTCGCTTCCTTTCTTCCAAAACACTGATGTCAGTGATCATAACTGCTTAAGCATATTCAATGGACCAGGAGCAATGAGTCAAACGCGGGTTTTGTCACAAAGGAAAGCCTTAAGCAATGTCCTCCGGAGAAAATTTGATTTCCTATCTTCCCCAGCCATTCTCAAGCAAGAGTTTATCAGTGTTTCCAGTCTGTGATCCTTTACTCCTCCCCCATCTCTCATTAGCTGCAAACACACAGCTGTTGGGTTACCTCTCCAGGGCTCCCATTAAGGGCTGCCACTCAGGCTTACAGTGTCCCTGAGCCAATCATATTAGAGCTCCCGCCCACGCACTGCCACTGCTATGCTACTCTTCACCAGCCATACTAATAACATTTAAATATTTTCACAGGTGGCCCATAAGTTCTCTCACAAGAGAGCAGGTAGAGAGACAGGAACAGAAGTTAACATTTATATGAATACTAATAAAAGGGAAAACCATATATTTAGGAAAGTGTGTGTCAGTTTCGCAACAAGGACAGCCAACCATTTGATTCAAATCATTATATGAGATTTTACATTTTTAAAGCCTAATGTAAAGTGAGACTTTGTCATTGCAAACTATTCAAATTCAGGTTTCTTGCCAGTGAACAGAAATTCAGTTTGATTATGTTTTGCTGTTTAATCGAATATTTTCTCAGCTGTTCAGCTTTATTTTATTTGTAACTACAAATCAAACTATAAAACACATCAATCAAAATCAGAACTTAAGACTGTGACTTACATTAACTACCTGTTTGATCAACTTATTATTGTTTCAGTCAGAGGATCTTTGTCAGGCATGTGGTATTCATATAATTAATTTATTGAAACTCATGCATTTCTTAAACTAAACAGTAGAGACAGACCAAGCCACAATTCAACAGTGGCATTGTCTGTTTCAGAGATGACAGAGTGTGGGCTGATATACTGCTTCATTTGATGTCTTTATTAGTGGCTGGTCTGTTTGATCCCCACTCACCTTTTCCTGGTGGCCATATTTGAATATGAGAGAGGCAAACGAGGACAAGTCAAGGGTAATCAGCGCATCAGAGGAAAGGCAGAGAAGGCCCTCAAACTCTACCAAATTCCCCCAAAACAGTCTGCCCCTCATATCTGGCCAACACATTGTCTGAAAGCCAGTGTCCCGAATATCACAGCGTCATACTATTTAAGGTTCTATCTGATTTTGTCAAATCTCAACACATTCAACAAGCATCAGTTATGTAAGCAAGTCTTTCTCAAAAAAAAAATGTTTTTGAGATCCGTCTTTATTTTTGTCATTTGATGCTGAAAACTTTGAAGCTCAGCAGGCTTGAATGCTCTGAAGGCAGACAGAATGTTATAATTCTAAGCTCATGGTTTGTTTGCTATTGCAGCACAGTGTGTGAATGTGATCTGTATATATTTACATCTATTCTCTTATCACATACCACACCTAGAGCACCTTCTCTCCCCCCAAAAAAACACACACACACACACACACTTTCATATAGAGAGAAAAGACAAACACAGACACTACAACACACACACGCATACACATAGCACATATAACACAGGGGAGAATAAATCTAAAGATAGAAACAATGAGGTAAAAGAAAACAAGTTAAAAATCTGCAACCAAAGTTGTCACTTTGAAGAGTAAATCCACACTGAATGAGAGTGGGTAAAAAATGTGCTGCTGCACTATTCTCTATAGGTACAAATGTTCAAGGATGCTGTAGCTCTGGTCACATCCCAGTCAGTGATGTCACAGCAGGTGTTTTTGACAGCTGATGGAAATCACCCGCTGTGACATCAGAGGTGTGGCCAGACGTGCAGCAACATTTAAACCCCCAGGCATCAGTGCAGCAGCAGTTTTCTGTCATGTGATTTGTTATAGATTTATTCTTTAAATGTCACCACAATAAAAATAGAGTCTGAGAAATTTCAGCCACTGTAGAGAAAAACTTCCTTCACCTTCCTTCTGTTTTCTTTTCACCTCTCAGGCAGACAGGGTTGAAGAATATGTTGCATTCAGATTTGTAGCACATCCACTTGTGGAGCAGGAGTACTTACAGATGGGTCAACTGAGGGATAGAAGGAGCAGTGTTGTGAAAAGAAAACTCCATGATTCTTGAACCGTTCAGCCCTGAGAAAAAGAGTCAGCAGTTTATGAAGCAAACTTTGATGCACTGATACAAATCTGATTTGCAAATACTATTCATCATTACTAAAATTAGGTTTCCAGTTACTTGTGAATCTATCCACATGTGAATAAATGTTATTATGCAGCACACTAGTTGAACTATTGATGGTGTCTAAGCATATGCATTGATAAAGTGCTGGCATTTATTCACAGAAATCAAAGTGTATCTGAAAATGGCAGTCCGGGAATAGAGCAATGACTGTAAACACTAATAATTAGTAAACAATGCCAAATTTAGATCTCAAAACATGTAAATGTCATCGTCCTAAATCTACATTCCTCTGTATCAGTATCAGTATCAGCACTTGTTGAGATTTCATCAGCAGTAACAGTTGGATCATCATAAAACCAACTGTCTTTCCTAGTGGGTTCAGTTTCCATTTCCACATGGCTAATATCTGCTTTAGTTCCATATTCTGGTGCACAGTTTATGAAACTACCTAATAATGTAATTGACTAAACCAAACTTTGCTTTCAACTGAGCAAATGGTTTCACAGTATTACAAAGAAACTGATTTCATTTTGGTATCACTAATTCATTGCACAACTTTAAACCCCACTTGGTGAGGAGAGTAGGAAGTGAGGATTATTTACAGTATAATGGGTGCAAAGCAGTTTAGCTTTGTAAACCTTCTTAATGAACACAGTGGTATATCATTGTAGAGGTCTGCCAAAATACTAATTACATTTAGTCTTAAACAAGAAAGATGCTAATTTCAAATTTGACAGCAGACCAAACACCTAATGCACATGCATTTTATTTTATTTGGTAACATGCTGAAGACATGTCTTAATTTTCCAAATGATATTATTACAAATCTCTCTTTAAAACTCTTCAAAACCTGTTAATCAGATGTTTTTCATGTCAATAAGAAAAATAGCTCAGAGATAAAAAAAAATCTCTGAGGGTTGACACGATGAAACAACTGAAATGTGTTAACGGACAACTGATTTCCAATAGCACACTGGCATCTGAAGAGATTAAAAAGAGATGTGTTTATAAAGCTGTCAGCACCACATGAACAGCTCATCGTCATTCCTGTCATGATTTAGCTCCATGTGTGTGGATGGGTGTATGTGTGTGTTTCTGATTGGCAGTTACAAAGGCTGAACAATTTATCCACTATTTCCACCAGCAGCTGTCAATTCAGTTATCACTTCAGCTCATGCACACTTGTTTATCTTTTCCAAACAATATCATAGATGAGACAGGTGGGGAGCTTAGCAGTAAGATAGGTACTTAAGTGTAAAAAAGGGAGAGGGAGAATAAACAAAAATGACAGTAAGTGAGGTAACAAAGAGCGCATGAGTAGGAAGAAAAGGGGTGATTAAGGTCATGGTTAAGGCCATACTTACCAATACATTTATTCTTTCTGTACTGTGTGACGCTTGGCCCTGAAACTCCCCTTAGAGCATATCACTGTATGTATATGCACACATTTATTTTATGCTCAGCCTCTGCTCCAAGCTCTTATTAATGAGGAGAGCGTACTGCACAGTAAACACAATGGGCTCTCTAGCAAGCAGAGAGTATTAAGAGGTGGGAGGATCCGCATCACTCCTCCTTCTTGTAGAAAATGCAATATCTGAATTTGAAAAAACAAGGTGCTTTAGAAATAGTTCCTTCATCTTCATAAAACTGGACTTCAAACAAAAAGCTATGAATACATATTTAAAATTAATATTCTATGATGAGTATGTTGCACTGCAGGGGTAAGTTGTCCTGTTACTGTCATGTAAACATGTCTCTGTGTCTTATACTGGTGCATAATTATCTTTATTCCAGGTTCTATGCAGCAGTGCTGGATGTCAGTGTTTCTCTTATACAGTAGGTTGGGGGCTTGCAGAGTGTTTAACAATGCCAGGAGCTAAAGTAGTTTGCATTTCCTTTTTTTGCTCATTGTTTATGTTTGCCACTGGGTTTGGATTATATCCACATGATCCTGACAGTTAGGCATGCAACAACAGCAACAATAACATTTCTGATAGTGAAACAGTAGGCTTTAAACACTCCTGCAGTCATTTGCTGCACAGCACAGCTGCTAACCCCACACCATCTAAAGGAACTGGCAAAGAGAGAGAGAAAGAGAGAGAGAGAGCAAATTAAGCTACTTAGCATTTTGGTCTTGCTTTTTAAAAAGATTAAATTGTGTACAAAGTCATATATAAATTCTATAGATTTGAAAGGATTAGCAAATGGTAGCATTCATCTAGTTTTGCAGTCTAAATCAGGGCCTCGACTAATTGAATTGTGGATCGAGTCATTTTGTCTCATTTTCCAAACTTGTATTTTTCTTATTTACTATGCATTGTGCCAAACCTTTCAGTTGATTACAGCCTCACTCTAATGGCAGTGGAAATGTTTCAAGATTTTATCCTCTAGTTGATGTGATTTTAGGAAAATAACAGTGTTCTCCAAGCTCTTAGAATTCAGCCAATTGGATGGTACTGTACCTATATTAAGGCTCATAGCTAACTGAGAAACATCTGCAGAGCCTGAAAAGATTATTGAATAGAGAAAAAAAAGGCACGAGTGTGTATTATGAGGTTCACAGACAACACATCTTGCTTAAAATGTCTATTTGCTCATACCAGTCCAACCCAGATGAGAAAAATAGACAGAGAGCCAGGTAGCACTCATAAAATAATACAATATAATAATAGAAGAGCATGTTTGGATCCAGCTATTTTCTTGATTGAACAATACATTCTGGACTAACTATTAATGTTTATTTACAGTAACAGTGATGGACTTTAATATTTGGACATTAATATTTGTCCTGTGCATCATGGCAAAGGCTAAGCCGTATGAAGTGAGACAGGATTGATCAGTATTTGGTAGAAGCTGAGATACAGAGTTGACTTCCTGTAATTTGCACAAAATGCTGCATCATTCTTCTTCATCATATGATTCTGGTAATCTTATGACATGCTTGCGATTTTCTATGATGCCATTAACTCCCCTTATTATCTAGGTTAATACAATTCACAGTTCAATTGTAGATCGAATTCCAAACAGCTCCAATGTTTGAAGCAACTGAGTCAACTAGATAAGTTCACCTGACATTACCATAACCTGTGTGGATTTTTTTTTTTTTTTTACTTACATTTTCAGACGCAAAGAGGTATAAAGAGCAATATATGAATAATATGCTTTTAATATAAACCATTTCCCAATGCCCGGGCACCAAATCCAATATGATTGAAAATCCAGTGAAAAAAAGATGATGTGTACGTTCAATGTGGTGAGATATAATATTCCATATAAAACTTAAGACCAAAATGTCTTGGAAATATATGTGTTTCAAAGAGAAAGAGACCAGTAAACAGATGAAATGACTCTATATTAACTGTATTGTTATTTTCATTATTAGATGTTGGTAAAATATGGTCTTGCTTCCATGAGTTTAATAATGTTCAAAATCAGATTCTGGCCTTTAAAGTTTAGGCGCAGGCTACAGCAGGAAATCACTTTTTTATCATTCTCAAATTATTAAACTCAACTTAATGAACACCATATTTATAATACATATGAAATAATAAAAAAAAAGTATGTTTTCCCATTTGGATGCATAACTTGTTTTTTGGTGATAACACTGTAGTCCTTGACAGCAAAACTAATAATCTTTGGGTGCATATGCACAGTACCAAAACATAGAGTAAGTCTTTTGTGCAGCTGGTCATTTAGTTTGGTTTGCATTGAAATCTCTTTTCGTATTATTTAGCTAATCAACAGTCTGTAACATAAAACAAATTCAATTGTACAAATGAGAACCATTAGTGGTAAAACTTTATTTAGCATTTATAAACACTATACAAACAATTTAAAAATGGTTTATAATACAATTTTGTGTGGTTGGAAACAGATATAAAGACATTTTTAAGTGTTCATTAAATGTCTTTGGTAACAACTATAGCCCCTCCTATGAAGCATTCATAACTGGTATATAAACAGTTAATGGATGCTTGATAACACTGTATAACATATTTGTAATTATATACTGTATTATCATATGGCTTCAGTAGTTTTAAACACATCTACAAACTTAGACCTGCTCTTCATGTGTACAAAACAGTTAATAAGTGCTTTATAACCCATGTGAAAAGGTCTGTTCTTGGGATGACTTAGTCATGTTGTCCAGATAACTCAGTAAGCCTGTAAAATGCCTATTATTGTTAACACAATTTACTATTTTTCTGTCTATATGTTCCCCTGAGTGTGCACTATAAGTACTGATAAATGCTGTACTATATTGATTACTATAGTCTACATCAGCAGTGTGTGGTCAAAATCTGAAGTTTAAAACTGTTTGTGTTTAAAACTACTGAAGATATATGATTACAACTGCAATACAGCTTTTTCAAACTTTCATTAATTGTTAATTGTTATGTACAGAATTAGTGTTTGACATCTAGGCTCTGACCTCATCGCTCCCCACAAGGAAACATTGATGTCACACAGCAGGAAGTGGGGGACAATGATATTAACTTCCCCCCAAGGGGAAGATAGACTCAAGAGCCTACAGGTGGATGCCTGTGTAGAGGTGGGGCTTCTGAAATGCCATATGAACAGCAGCAACGGCAGCACCATAGCAGCAGGGAAGCATGTGAGCAGTGTGGCCGCAAGTATGCAGCAAAGTGTGAGCAGAGCAGTGTTGGCTTAAATATGCTGGGGTATAAGGGTGCATTGGATATATGTTACAGAGAGGGGGTGTGGCATGTGAGTGGGGCGGCAGCTCGAGTTGGGCTGCTTGAACTAGCTCATAGGTGTCACTTCATTTATGAATGCTTCAAAAGGGGAAGTTATAGTTGTTTTAGACATTAATAAACACCAACAAATGTCCTACTACACTATAGTGTGTTGTAAACAGTTAATTACTATTTATATACAGCTTATAAATGCTTGATAGTGGGAGATTAAAATAAAGTGTTGACAAGACAGTACAATATATTTATTCTTATTCTCTCTTGTTACTAAGCAATCTTAGAATTGTATTTTTACTTAGAGTCTCAAACAAGTATTACATTTTGTCCAATTGTGACTGCACATCACCATGAATAGCTGCACTTTCTAACCCATTCCATAACAATCTATTATAAATTGAAAAACCTTGTCCTTGGCAATACATCACTTTTAATGCTTCTCTTTGTCCAATTCAATGGATGCCTGTTCTGCTTCAGTTGGTGTCTAGACAGCTCACAGTGCAAAAGGGTTTTTAACAAGTAATCATTATTTATACTTTTTTCTCAGTATACAGACTTATAAAATAAAGAGTTCAGGAGAACACCTACAGTGTTTCATCTGTCAGACCTGGTGAGACTATTAAACGAGGTCTTCTGAGTCAACATGGGTCAGATCCACAGTAATTGTCAGTGCTATTCAAGTCATGCATAAAGTCACACTGAATTTTTAAGTGTGATTTAAAATTAATTTTGATTGTAATCCCTGCAGGAAAATAAGATCAATGTGGTCTAATGTTGCACTTAATATGATTATTCTACTTGTTCCAGGTTGTGATTTGGTACGAACTGTGAAGAGTTGATTTATGGTATATCTTACATCTTTATGCTACACCTCAAAACAGAAAGATGATTTGCAGGAGGTGAACATGGTAACAGTAACAATCTAATGCAATCCAATTACCGTGCAGCATAGACCATCTCTGTAAAGCTTATACTATTGTTGAGATTGAGTAAGAAAGGTGTTGATTGGTCTCTGTGGGAATTGTTGATGCTGTTGTTTATAGTGATGCTGTATTGATTTTGTTTTTTGTAAGGCATTTCTATCATTTTGTCCACAACCTGTAGAATTTGTGGATTATGGATTTTTTAGAAAATGGAAACCTTCCTACTCAGGGAAGTAAGGCAAACCTGTAGTAGAACAGATGCTTATAGATTTTGACTCAACAATTGTCCAAAAATGAAAGTGAAGTTCAATCAGTCCTCAGCTTGAATGTGTTAAGCATTAGCAAATCTTTATGATTGCTAAAAGGTGAAACAATGGCACCAGCTATTCCTAAATTCTATAGCTCAAAGAACAAGAGCCTTGGTGTGCTGCCTTGTGTCACTAATGGTTCAACCATTTAAAGAAACTGTTTTCCTCTCAATACAAGCCAATATGGGAGACATCCAACACTAGAGACACAAATCCAGTATTTTTACTATTGATGACTGTGTTGGTAATAAAGCAAAAAGAAATAATATGAGAGCAGGCCTCTAACAGTACATACCCTTTTGGTCTTATAGGGCATTTCGAATGAAAAACATTCAGCAAATGACATCTATATAAGAATATCCACTGGCTGAAAATGAAAGAAATTTTTCTTGCTTTATTGTGCATCCAAATAGCTTCTTGAAAAATACAGAGGCTGGAAGCTGCCAATAGAATACTTTGGGGAAAAGAGAGAAGGCAAAACATCTGGCCTCCAAATTTTAATTAGACTTACCAATGGGATTTCTTCCGTTTTACGTACTGGGATATTTCTTATCCTTGAGGAATACTTGACAGCATGAAATAAATAAAATATAAACTATTCATTTAAAATGGAATACCATTGAAATTAGAAATCCATGTTCATTTATAACTCATATTTGACTGTCTAGAACAGCAATCCTAAAAATCTCCACATGCTGCAATAATAGATATTGCAAAGATTTGAGTTCACTAGTTTGCACCAAAACCACATACATATTAAGACTTAGACTTGGGGGAAAATCATGATGTCTGAACCTTCACTGTAAACAAGCAAAGCTATTTTGTCAGGTTGTTTGTTTGATTTGAGATTTTATATGCTCAAATTAGTCTAGTTCAACTGAAGTGCAACTAGCACTGAAGCAGAAAATGCACTCTTACAGTATCTATAGAAAACACCCTAGAGTGAGTTTATATCACACAGGGAGGAAAACTGCTGCTTCACTGCTCTAAGTGGGTTTAAAGTTTGAAGCATTAATCTTTCTCCAAGCATTCTTTGTGCAGTCTCTCAGTCACCACTGTACATTGTATTTCAAGACTGACCAGCCCTGCCCTTGCAAGCTCAAGTAGAGCATACCTTTGAAAGGGGAATACTTGGCAAGCCTTACTATCATTTGGGCTAAAATTTGCAGGCCAAGTCCTGTAAGTTTTTTCCGCCGACTTAAGCTTGGACGTATAGTTTTAAAAAAACGAATTATCTATGCCCCTTGTACTTGGTATAGCCTGCTAAAAGACTTAAGACAAAAACAAAGCTTTTTAAAGCAGTTATCAAGACTGTGATTCAGAATATATCAGAGAATATATCAAAGATGTCTGATGCTTTAATGGGCTGAACTTTTAATGCTGAGCTGAACTGAATAAAGCTGGGTTTTGCTAAGAAATTGGTGTTTGTTTTGACTTGTGTACTTGGTCATAATTGTAATAAATATATATATTTATATATAAGTTTTATTCGATTTTCTGCAGGGACAATGTGCCCCAATATTAGTGTTCTACAGGGGCTGTGACTTTTTGGTTATGACTAACAAACTGGTGCAATATGTGGGCAGGCACTAAAATAGTTCCTTAATATAATGTCAATTCCGCTGGCCACACAGGCAGATAAGCAGTTGGGAGGCATGATTCAAATCATTGGATAACGTATGGAGTAGGGGTGTGCCCAAATACAAATACATTATTTGGCAAAGCACAAATAGTGGGTTTTATACAAATGTTTGTTTGATATAAATATTTTAAAAATTATTGGTTTTTGGGAAGAAAAAAACAAAAAAGTCAAATACCAGCTTGCAGGTCGGTTATCTCAGTCTCTCTCCTCTGCTCTATCAGCAGGTCTCAACGAAGGGAGTCACATCCACCTGCTGCATGATGCACATTTCCTAATTTGGACATTAATCTCGGAGTTGGGGGTTTTCACCAGAGATAAAGCTGAGCTACCAACACACAAGAAGTGCTCCCAAGGGACTGTCCATAACCTGTTGTTCCCCTTCTCCTTTCCACAAAGTTAGGTTGTAAAAAATAGACACTAAATGAAAAGTGCAAAACAAGAATTGCCTTTGAAGGTCTTCCCTACATATTACATGATGTGCTGTCTCTGTGTTATGGGTGTATAAATAGGTAGAGGTCTGTCTGCAATGAGGCAATGAGTAAAATTTGAGCTCAGTAGTCAGCGCAGTCATCTATGATCTAGGAGACTCGTTTGGGGACCTCCATCATAAGGCAGCTTATTCATGAAAGCTTATTGTAAATTTCTAAAAATTAAACGTGTAATAATAACAAAAACAGGACAGGACTTTCTACTTTTATTCAAATACAAATACAAATAATTTTGCTGCCTAAACAAATACAGATACAAATACAAATACTGGGCTCTGCACACTCCTAGTACGGAGTACTGAGGTCAAATGACTACTTGTTGTTAATTTTGACATATAAGCTGTTTGCCATCACCACAACTGGACACATGAAAGAGAGACAGCTTACGCTAGTTAGACCTTCTTTCTTTAAGGTGGGTCGAACATAGCATTAAATGTACAGGAGCAGCAAATGACTCAGCAGGTATTGAAACAACATGAACAAAAAGTAGCATTTAAAGATCCCCTCCAGACATGTTTGAAGACCTATAAAAATACTCTGCTTTAACTAATAATTTTTGTCTGATAGGGTTTTAAGTGGGAATCAGTGACATTAGCATACCTGACTAGCTTCCAAATTACAAGTGGAGTACAAACTTAATTGCATGATTGTTTTATATATTGAATGCTGTAAAGGCACAAACATCTTAAATTACTAATGGTACATAAACAACACTGCGTGTGCTTGTGGAATGTTTGTAGGCTAAATACTGTTGATCTAGGAGTTCCACTCACTTGACAGTCTCCTATAGTAGCAACCCCAGCTTTCAAATGGCACTTAGTATTGCATGGGAAACAACCTTGCAGAGGCCTGAAGCTTGGACACTGGCTGTGTCCGAAATTGCTTCCTCACTCATTCACTTCTCCTTATATAATAGACAATAACTTACTCGATAGTGAACAGTAAATTGAGATTTTGAAAACGTACTAATCATCATTTTGCATCATCACTGACAGATGTGGAGTCACTTGGTAATTTTCAAATACATAAAATGTGGGGCATTGCATTGTGGGATTGTTAGCAGAAAGGAATGTGCATGCCATGAACACTACTGTTTTTCATTCTGTTTAATTTTTGAGGGCACTATATAGCAGTATATACAGTATACACACTCAGAATTCAGACAATCAAATAAAATGGTGAAAGATAGATATTGTACACTCTATAGTAAACAGAGTGATTCCACAGACAGCCACTGTTAATTGTAGTATCATTATGGTTTCTATTTCTTCACACAAAATCATCTTAAGACTCTCATCTTGGACTTATCTGAAAAAAAGAATTTTATAAAAACTGACCATAAAATGTCAAACAACGATAAAATAGTTATAGAAGAATAAAATGATTTAACTATATACAAGTTTCTCTGTGCATAGACATCTAATGATGAAACTAGAGGTGCACTGACTTCACCAAGCTCCCCAGGTAGGATGTTCTCAAAGCCTGGGGGCCTGGAAAGCAAAGACTGAATTGTCTTTGGTCTTTAGTCGAGGCTACAGAATGGCCAGGGGGGTCCTGAGGCTGTCAGGTTACATACTTGCTCAGGTTTAAAGATCAGAGCTTTACTCAGACATAGCACAGTGTTAAAAGAATCAGTTCAACCTAAAATCACTAACAACAGATACATAACACTAACAGACAAGCACACCAGAGAAGGTAAATTAGAGGTAGTATGGTCTGACATGTGTTTAGTCTTCTTCAATAGCCTAGCAGCAGATTTTGCCACAATCTGGAACCATGCCACATTCAACCGAGACAGGAGAGAAGTGCATGACAGTTGTTGAAAAAACTATAGTGATAGTGGTGGTGCTGGCTCAAAGATCATCTGATGTGGTGTACATTTTAAACACAGGATCCAGAAATGCTGTTCCAACACTTTATTATTGCAATCAATGGTGGACTGAATGGGTGAACAGCTGGATGATTCTTCTATACAAAGGAAATATTAAAAGAAAATATTAGAAATATGAATAGTAGCAAACAGTTTAATAAATTAGGTAAATTAGGTTATCATTTGAACTTACATCATAAATTCATCCACAATCTGGCATTTCTCTTCTCCTTATTTAACATAGGACTACACAGGAATCTAGAATAATACAATACAACACATTTTTTAGAGCAATACACGCCCTATCAACCAAACAGAATCGTATATGGGTGAAACATCCATATTGAAACTCACATCAGTTCTTTCTTTGTTCTGCATGCAATGGTTTGAAGGGAAAAAAGGGGAGTCACAGGCCTGAGGGGTGGAGTTATATAACGTTGTGGGAGGGTCTAGTCAGGATTGGCAGTCTATGCAGAGGCAGGTGGGGTTGTGACTTGTGATTTGACAGTTGTCAAGGTAAGATAAAGTGTATAAACACTACATAATTCCCCCCCCCCCCCCCCCCCCATTATTTAAGATGTGTTTGTCATTTTGAGTGTGTTGCTCATGTTTTACATATGAATGCTGTATAACTCCTTCATTCTGAGATGCAGACCTGGCAAAATGAATGAATGGCTAAAAACTACAACAAACTGTAGCAGTTTTAACAACTTCTGGTTTTTAAGTCTTCCAAAATGAAGAAAATTGCTTTATGTCATGGTCAAAAATACTGTTTATTCGAGCTGTTGGTTTATGTAATAGTCTAATTTGTGATGTAGCAATGGAACAGTGAGTGGTGTATTTATTTTGATAAATATTCTAATTGTTCCTGTCAGCTAACTTAAAATTAAAAATCATGCATGTCTTTTAATGAATTTGTGAATGCAGATGAGGCATTGCATTGTATATTCTGGATGTTTGTGTAATTAGTAGTTATTATTGTGCCAAGAGGACTTTAACACTTGAGAAAATGTTTCTGAATAAAATATGTGACAACTTAATGCTAGCAGACATATGGAGCAAAGTATAACAATATTTAAAAGCTACAATTATTGAGGCGTTTCTGCATCACTGCATTGTGAATATGATAGACCAGAGATTGTGGTCATTTTAACATAATGCCTTAAAAGTTTTGGTGCCCTCAAATTTCAACAAAGATGACAAGTTTATCACACTAGTTGCTTTTGTTTGACATGAGAAGCACATTTTAGTTGGTTTCCAATAGTTTCAATACATTTTTCATTAATTTCCCTGCAATGTGACATAAAGCAGTTAACAACAGCAAAAGAAACCAAGTTTACTAGAATTTCCACCACATCAGGAAAATGCACGTATGTCAATACAATTATCTGTAAGAACTTAATTTTCAGTGTTTACAGTACATTCATAATAAAGAACAAGCTAATATCCTTAACAGAATTTCAACATAGCCATTAAAAACTGTTATGTCTCCCTTGTTGTTAGCCATTTCCTTGCTTGCTCACTATTTTGCCTCCAGAAATTCTGTGCTGCCCCATTTCTTTTGTTTGTCTGCTTTGTTTTGTTACCATATTTGTACCCTTCCTTTTTCACTTGCTAACCTTCTGAAGTGCAAATGCTTTGAGACTTTTGGGACAACCACATTTAAAGAAATCATAAAATTCTGTCATATATGACTGGCTTCACAGGAAGATTCCAATAGATTTTTTCCTGTAGCGTAAAGCTGGTGGAATGTTAAACTACGTGTTATGTTAAAGGAGTCATTTCCAGTGACAAACCCACAAAAAAACCCACAAAAAAACCCATCTCTGCAATCACAGCGAAAAAGCTCAGATAAACCCACTGGATACTAACTATCCAGAACCAAATGGCAGACAACGTTAGCGAATAGCTGCTTCACTACATTCAGTAGCTATGACCCAGTTATGTTTCTCACAATTTAGTGAAGATCAACATAGTGCTAGAAGGAGAGAGACTACTGAACCAACATTCATCAGATCAAGTTAATGCTAGTGTTTCTCCATGTGTCCTGGATTTGTAAACAGACAACTGTTTGCTAATACATTAGCTACAATGACTTAGTATGTGAAATGTGTTTGATTTTCCACCTCCAAATGGCCAAAAAATAAACCCCAAAAAACAAAACAAAAAAAACTCATTAGTGAAGCTAAAGTAGTTTATAGTGAATACTGAATCAGTAGCATTTCTTCTTTAAAAGAAGCAAACAATATATTTTCAAAGTTTCTATGGTTACGGACCTAGAATTGACCTCAAGTTAAGCCTGACATTGGTAGTCAAGGGGCTGTTGGAAATTTGCATGCACAAATACTGAGGACTTATGTATTCTGAGCAATCTTGATAATGATCAGGCAAAGCAATGTAGAGATGTGGCTCACTTCCTCTCTCTGGAAAATTGCTGCCAAGTTAATTTGCATGTCATAGACAGACTTCTGTTGATAAGCTGTGTTAGGGGCATCCAAACTGTGTCTCCTTTAGCATATGGTGAAGACTGGATCAGGAAAAGAGGAATGTGTTGACATCTAATCTCAGTTGCCTCCACTGTATTGAATGCGCTCAGGGAAAAATAGAGGTTTGATATATTAAAATGAAAGTCAAACTTTGGACAGATGGTGACACAAGAGGAACTGTTGTTAATGTGCATGCAAGTTGTGTATCTACTAACTAACTACACAACAAATTGAGAAGAGTTACATTTTAGGTGAAATTTGAGCAAAAGTACAGTTAATTATATTCTGGATAGTCAAATCCTTTATATGTAACTCTAAGTTGACAAATTTGGTGTCAAAACCAAGTGTAAAAACAAAGTGTGCAGACTTTTTTTACCTTGGTTTTAACTTTACATTGTTCGGTAAGTAAATGTGGTACTTTCTGTTAACGTCATGTTATGATATTGACATTTTTCTTCTGGCACCTGGCCTTTTTCATTGGTGAGCCACCATTACAGGGTTTTCCCTGCCTATCTAACTCAAAGGCAGGCCGCCTGTGTATTACTGGCCACAGCCTTTGTGAAAATTTCAGCATGTGATGCTGACGGAACGAAAGAAGTGGAACTCAACTGCAAGGGCACTGCAGCACCCAGACAGTGCACAGGATGCACACACTAGAATTATCTTATATTCAACTTCAAAAAAGCCTTGCTTATCGACGTTGACTTGTCCAGCAGCAAAGTGCAACATGTGTCTCTGGGAATTGTGAAACCAAACACAATCTCAAAGATGTTACCTTTGTGTTTAATTAGGTGTTGATATATTGCCTGTTTTCTTTAGTTTTTGTTTTTTTTGCACTGATCACATACAGTTTTCTAGTTAAGAGTTGTATTTTATTTAGTGTGTCTCTTTAAAAGCAGCAGATGCATTAATATCTTCTCCTGACATTTCTTGTGGTAAGTTACTTACTTTATAGAAGTTACGTGATACTGGCTCAAACTGACTATTCATTTATTCACTTTAATTACATTTGGCCAGAGGAATTGGGCAGAAAGCTAACCTCTCATTAATTTACTAAAATGCATGCAGAAAATGCTGGCAAAGGTGGAATATGGAGGAGTCTAAAAATACATTAAAGTTCTACAAAGTGAAAACTGTGATTTCCTCCAGTTTTTTCAAGGTTTGTATCCATATATATTTTAAACTAAAATTAATCACTCAAAAAGGTGCATTTACAAGCCTATATTACATGGTTGATATGGTAGCTTAAGGTAATTTCTTTTTTTGATTTTTTTCAAGGTTCTCACACTTTTTTACAGGTGAATTTTCAAAACTTTTCCATAGCTTTTCGAAAATATTTTACCCCATTTCCATGACATTAAGCAGTTTAAAATAGGCCTAGCTATCATAGGGCGCAATACACAATACAACTCCATTACCCCTAACCCTAACCATCTCACTGCTCATGCCTAAAGCTAATGAAATGGGTGTGTCGTGTGGTAAAGTGGGTGTGTTGTGTAGAAACTGCAAGTCTGCAGATAGACCTAGCCTACTTGCATGCACCAGGTGAGCAATCCTTATTGGACTGAATAGGTGCCATCTTTGATTGTAATATCCAGATCTTATAATAATCCCTGGTGTAAAGCAGAAGCATCGTGCCTGCCTTGAGAAGCAAAAGACTCTTGCTATGAAAAGAAAGTCTCTCATGGATGAACCTGGTGAAGTGAAAAAAAAAGAGCAAGAGCTGAGGCTGATGCCAAAGCCCTGGAGAAAGCAGCAGATGAGAATGCAAACAAGACGGAGACTACTAGCAAACTTGCCTTCATCACAAAGTCCAACAGACACTGCTGTTCAGCCAAAGAAAAGAGACTAAGTCTGCTGGACACCGAAAAGCAAATTGATGAGAAACTAAGAGGAGTGAAAGAATGAGAATGCCCAATTACCAGGCACAGTTTAGTTTATTTTTAATTACCATAGTTAATTGTTGGAAACATAGCCCATCTCATCAGGCATTACTTGAACAGATTCTCCATGGGAATGAACTGAAGCACTGACTGCTGTTCATCTTGTGGTGCTCCTGTACCAGACAAATGGTGCAATTTCAATCATTTGGTATATTATTTTACCTGTTAGGAAGTTAGATTATCACTGTGCTTCCCAGGAACACACAAGTTTATTTGTTTATTTTATTGATTCCTTCTTTAAGCAGGGGAATCCTGCACTTAATGTGAAGCACAGTACTTAAAGGCAGAACTAACTACTCAATGAATTAAACATTCAACATTCATAATACTTTAAATTGGAAATGCAGTAATTGAGTATCCGATTACGCTTGTCTCAAAATAATTAAACGCTATCTCTAACTTCTTCAATGTTTTGCTTTCTTGGGTATTCAAACATTGTAGTACTTGGTTATTTGTTTCAAAGATCTGTATGCTCTTGAAGGAGCGGTGGCTATTTGAAACATATTGAAAAATACTAGCCTGTTTTTTTTTTCTTGCCCTGCATCCATCCCGGAATGCATTATGGAGAGTGTGCAGTTTGCACGACCCGATGTTCAGCAGAGATTTGTTGACTTGGACAAGCTCAAACTGAAGTAAATCGAAGACTTTCCAATTTACATTAGTCCGTCTATTGATAGCTGCATAAGGTTCTTCATTCTGGTTTCAGAGAGCATATTTTGCATCTACTCTACGATTTGCTGGGCGATTATGTCCCCTAGGAACTCCAAGCCTACATGATGGGTTTTCACTCACCCCCCCCCCCCCCCCCCAATCCCAAATCTGGATGTGCAGGTTCATCTGTTTGAGTTGGAGACCTTTTTTCAGGCTTTCTTTGAACATCATCACATAACCAGCCTGTCTGGACACCTCTCTGACAACAAGCAATTTGAAGTAGGGCACAATTCCAAATGTGGCGAGGTATGCACACTTTGTTTCCCCACAACTATTGGGGAAACAGCGACAGCAGCTGCTATTCCACTGTCAGGAAACATAGCTCTGAAAAGCTCACCTGTGTTAGCAGACAAGCTGTATGAATAATGTGAGCCCATTTTCTTCAGTGCCCACATAACTTCACCCGGTAGCAGATCATTGAATATGGCAATGGATTGGTTGAGCATCGGTTGAAGTTGTCTCACAACTATACCAAAGCTTGCTGTGCTGTTAGAAGTGGTAACATCATCTGGCCTGGCTACGGCAGGCATCAAAAATGTGCTGACGCTGTCAGTCTGTGGAGCAGCCTTTTGGTTTTCTCGATGCTTTTTCCCTTTGGCAGACCAGAGCTGTGTCCCCCATGTTGCCAACGTCAAACCTTTTGGTGCAGAGCCTACATCCAGCGTGGCTAGGGTCTGCCTCTCTCTTGAGTCATGTATTATATTCGTCATTTGAAAGCCATACATTATTAAATGCGCACTTTGCAGATAAGCAAACTGCTAGTGCTTGCCAACTTTACTCGCTCATCAGACATTTCTGCTGCCAACTAGCTGCATACCAATGTGCATTACATGATACTTGTGAAGTTACAATGGTCACACAGCCTGTGCAGCGCAACACTAGATTTTAAATTAGTAATACATGGAATATAATTTGCATAATGTTAGGCATGTTTTGGGATTTTTATGAACATATTTTAAACAATAGCCAAAAACAGTGTGTATTCAAAACTTTTCCAAAACATTCTATTAATTCCAAACCATTTCCAGGTGTGGAAAACAGTTTTTCTAAGTTCATAACATTTCCAGGAATTTCATGACCATGGGAACCCTGTTTTTTTTGATAACTAAAGCTATGATTTATTTAATGTGGTCTCAAAAAGGGTAATCAACTCAGATTCTTGTTTTAAATATCCAAAAATATGATTTAATCATGTCATGTTGTCATGAATTTTTTAACACTTTTCCCACTAATCAGTATATGAAAATATATATATTTTTTATCCCTCTGGGGACCAATTTTTAGATCTTGAGACTATTACCAGCTTCATTACCAGACCCCTCAGCATCACCAGCTTCTTCAGATTAAACTATTATCCTCTCATCTATAAAGAAGCAAGATAGGCACACCTATTATAATTATCATTATTATTTGTATTACTGTCAAAACTAAACATTTTATTTGCTTAAGCATGAAGCTAATAGTTTGAGAAAAAATGTTTTTGCAGAAGGTTAATACTGT